>NC_091124.1:76499166-76812500 GCF_040183065.1 Periplaneta americana | reverse complement strand
TTGTTATATACACAAATAAATCAAGAATATTGTAATGATTACTTAGCGAAATAGTGTGGTAAGTAAAATGATCAGAAAGGAGACCGTTATTTATTTAATACCCAACGTAATAGTAAAATGTTTGCAGATAATGAACGTTACTGAAGCAGTATTGCAGACACTAACGCGTCAACTAAAATGTCTGCCATTATCAAATTTTTGCAAAGCTATTCAGTCAAATCTTTATTACCCACTTTCAAGCATTCTAATTTAACTGCCTGAACAAACAATGAATTACCAATTTACAAATTAACGAAAGCTACACAGTGCCCTAGCAACTATATGCGAACATTTCTTATAGCAGTAAATTTTACTTACTAAAGAAATTGACCTTCAATACAATAATTAATATTAATATCTTAATAAATTTAAATGACGATCGTACAAAAATTGTATACAATACACATATGACAATTGCATTAACAGAATTCCAGAAATACAAAAATCTCGCCTACGTCTCGTTTTTTAATTTTTCCTCGATTCTGTAATAACGCACTTAACCACACTTGTATCGTTTTATCCTATTTCGAGTTTCGTAATAATTCTTGTTACCAATGAGATACCTGTTTTTCATTTATTTCCTTTACTGCACACAAAATAAATTTCTATGTTTAAACAAGAAACCAAAATATATTATTCTGTATCGGTAAAAGATGTCATTTTATAACTCGGTAAATTGTGAAGTAAAATATGTAATATTTCATAAATAATATGTTGAAGTAATTGCGTTTTCACTGTTTAACGTAATGAAACTCGTCACATTATAACAGATTTAACAATTTCAATATTGCTTTGTGTATAAATTAAGCAAATTTATACACAAAGCAATATTGAATATTTGCAGATATTCAAATGTAATGCTGGTATAATAATCTTTCAGATGCAATACTTGCTAATAAACTAACAGTAAGTAACAGATGTATAAATTTGCAAACATACCGAAGAAAGCAATAAAATAATCCAATGATCTTCGCCTATAAATAAACGTAATAATCTCAAGTTATCCGTATCTTCAACACTCTTATTCGCTAAGTGACAACAGACGCACCTACTCTTTCTGTAAATTTAATTCCATATTATTATTATTATTATTATTATTATTATTATTATTATTATTAATTCCATTAAGAGAGAAGTTTTACGTAATATTCTCACTGAATTTGGTACTCTCATTGAATTTGATATTTCCAAGAAACTAGTTCGAGTAATTGAAATGTGTCTCAGTGAAACGTACACCAGAGTCCATATACAGTAGGTCAGTTTATATATGTTGCTTTTCCAATCTAAATCAAGGAGATGCAATATCACCTTTATTTTTTAACTTCGCTCTAGATTATGCCACTAGGAAAGTCCTGGATAACAGACAGCTTTTAGAATTGAACAGGTCACGTCAGCTGCTTGTCTATGCGGATGAAATAAATATGCTAGGAGAAAATCCATAAGCTATTAGAAAAACACGGGAATTTTACTTGAAGTAGAGAGATAGGTTTGTAAGTAAATCCCGAAACGATAAAGTGTATTATTATATGTCGTGGCCAGAACATAGTACCTATGAAATGGAAATATAAAAATTTAAAATGTATCCTTTGAAGAGGTGAACAAGTTCAAATATCTTGGAGCAACAGTAACAAATATAAGTGACACTCGGCAGGATATCAAACACAGAATAAATATGGGAAATGTCTGCTATTATTCGGTTGAGAAGCTTTTATCATCCAGTCTGCTCTAAAAAAAAAGAACTGAAAATTGGAATTTATAAAACAGTTATATTTCCGGTTGTTCTGTATGGTTGTGAAGCTTGGACCCTCACTTTGAGAGAATAAGGTGCTTAGGAAAATATTGGGAAATAAAAGGGAGGAAATTACAGGAGAATGGAGAAATTACACATCGTAGAACTTCATGCATTTTATTCTACACCTGACATAATATACATGTATTAGGAATATTAAATCAAGACGTTTGAGATGGGCAAGCATGTAGCACGTATGGACGAATCCAGAAATGCATATAGTGTGTTAGTTGGAAGGCAGGAGGGAACAAGACCTTTGGGGATGCCGAGACGTAGATGGGAAGAAAATGTAAAAATGGATTTGAGGGAAATGCAATATGATGGTACACCCTGTATTCATCTTGCTCAGGATAGAGTGTGATGGTGGGCTCATGTGAGGGCGGCAATGAACCTCCGGATTGCGTAAAAGCCATTTTGTAAGTTATTATTATTCATCTTGATTACACAACTTATTATTATTATTATTATTATTATTATTATTATTATTATTATTATTATTATTTTCTCATTCATTCTCAAAATGATTAATTGCCTGAATTACATACATTTTCGTTGTCAGAAAAACTGTCACAATATAGTTGACACTTAGGATCAGGTGTTTGAAATGGATTGTCAGTGCAAAAGTCGTAAAGTTTTAAGTGACGTTTATGGTCGATAATATTTATCCTGACTTGTCAGGAGATTCATTTTATGGGTAATTTCAAAGCTTTAATTACAATGTAAACCACGCATTCTGCAACAAATGAAAGTATAATAAACATGATTTCTTTCACTTATATTATATTGAGTATATTCTACATAACCGACTTGGGCATGTACCTTATTTGAAGCACATTGAACTAATACAACAACCCCTACTAATATCACAAATATTCTTCAATGTACAAAATTATATGTTAAAATGTTACAATTATAATTATGTCTGCGTGTAAGGAATAATTTCACTAAATTCATAATCTTACTTAACGACTTCTTTGAATATCCAAATGTGTACAGTAGTGGCAAAGAAACCGGACCGACCCTTGTAGCTGATTTCAGAGCCTTGTTCACTCCAGAGCACGATAGACTGATAACTAAGACTTCCGTGGTGCGAATCCTGCTTGGGAAGGAAACTTTATTTTCTTCCTTATTCAAATTTATTCCCAATACTTTTCGATTGCTGGTAAAATTCATGTTGTCGGAATAATAAGTTAATTAAGTAGTAAAATATCGCTGGAATCGAAAAGTATTGGGAATAAATTTGAATAAGAAACAAAAAAAAGTTCCTTTCCAGGTAGGATTCTAACCACGAAGTCTTAGTTACCAGTCTATCCTGCTCTGGAGTGAACAAGGCTCTGAATTCAGCTACAAGGGTCGGTCCGGTTTTTTTTTTTCCACTACTGTACATCATCGAAATGTACAGTATGTCACATACATGATCTATTAAGATATTTCACAGATCTTAAATTCCAAGAATAACTTAATATGTTTTATTTTAGATAGGCCTATGTTTCAAATAGTTAATTTACGTACTTTTTTCAGATTTCGAGTGGGTACGTTTAACGAACTGCTGAAGATGACTGAGATGTTTGTATGGGAAGATCTGCCACAAAGAAACTCGAAAACTGGTCATGTAACGTTTGCTGGATGGATACCGAGAATCAAGAAAATTGTGAGAAGAGTAATAATTATTTCCACGGGGTTTTACACTACTCATAGACTAGTAAGCGCTGTTGCAAAACACGAGCTTATGTACCCCGGTTGGTACCCACTTGACACGTCAAGCAGTCCACAATTTGAAATTGTATACTTCACACAGGTAAAACATCTTATAATCAAATTTGTTTAAAAAGTGTAAATCTTTCGATAATAACAAGTTATTTTGTTTTAATCTGAGAGAACTGGATACTAATTAGAAGAATCAGAATCTGAGATAGAATTAAACTATAAAGAAAATGTTTCTGCTACTATCTTGAAATTACTTCAGACGACAATTAAATCAATAAAAAATATATTAATTTAAATATCATCTTCTAGGTTCTTTTAGAGTCTCTACTTATAATAAACTTTATATCAACACATTATAATTGAATAAATATTATAAGCTACAGGTGAGTGCATATCGCTAATGGTTTTGATTATCATAACGAAAACTTATATTTAATTTAATATGATAGTGTTTTAAAGAAAAATTATTTGTACATGAAGCTGATAGTCGTTAGCTTAATCCATGAGCAGTGTAGTAGAATTTCAGATTACGTAGATAACAACAACAATAACAATAATAATAATAATAATAATAATAATAATAATAATAAAGATGAAATTGTTCACGTTCTAAAATTACAGGATACAGTATAACCATTAAAACCAACAGCCGTATAAGATTACAGCGTAAGGATTTTTTTTAAATTTAACTGCAGATAAATACTGAAATTTCAGAAGAACATACTACTTTTCATGAAACATACTTCAACATACATCTTTGTTAACAGAGTCGAGGACGACGTCTTCAAAGAAAAAGCAATAATATTGTAATAAGCGTAAATAAGGTGTGCATAGGTTTTGGTTGCTAATTTCGAATTGCAATTTTGAAATTAATTAAAAATATATTAAAAATAAGTGAGCTGCGTTTTGACATTTTTGTTTCTTCTTTCAAGATCCAAAACTACATTTAAATGACCTCATTCTCTTTATATCTATTCTGAATATTGATATATTCCAACGAATCCTTGTTCTGTAACTCAAAATTCATTACCATAGTAGCTCCAAGGCAAAATATCATTTGTCATTTCTTGCAGTTTTTCCGAACCGAGTGTTTAAAGTTTTAACAACCGTATAAATCCGTAGAAATCATGTTTCCTAACCCGGGTTAGATAGAAATATAATAGAGACATGCATGTCATTATTTGCCACAATAAAGATACCATCAAGATGCATAACATATTGCGGAATCTGATTTCGCCAAAAATTGGCAAAATTTTCCCTTGGAACCACAGAGTGCAAGAATAGATTTGTTCCAGCACGGTTCAGAATCGATTGTGAACTGTCCGCTCATTGACATTATCTCAATATACGTTTCAACAAGACTGGAACTAATTCTGAACCGATTTGAACTCCCAGTTCCCTGTTCCAATGTGCATTGGCACTCGGTCGGAACGAGTGAAATTGGTTTTCGATTAATAGCAGGAACTGGGAATTTTGAACTCCTGACGTTTACGCAGATGGTTTAATTTGAAGTTGAGGTTAAAATGCTTCGAAATGGGGTAGGTTAAAATTTAAAAAAGTAATTGATCATGAGATTTTTTGAAGATGAGAATGATTTATTTTATGACGAACTGTGTTCGGAAGATGAAAATAATTTTAATATTAGAAGAAACTCCGAAGGCCGTGAAAGGACAGTTCAAGACAGGTTCCAACAACGTAAAATCCCGTGGTGGTTCTGAAAACGTACTGAACTAGCGAGTGCGACGAAAAATGTTCGGTGTCAGTTCGTAACGCGTTTTGAATTGGCTTTTGGAACAAACCTAATGATTATTTTTATACATCTTGATTATTTTTAGTTACTGAGCAACTGTAAGGATTTAACTATTTTGAAAAAAATATCTAGTACACCATAATTGACGCCTGTTTAAAATTATGATTTCTTAATTATATTAAAGGAATAATTGGACCCTAACAAAATATTTATCCACTCAGAATTTAGGATTCTCTCTTTTCGAAATATATTTATATGTACTATACATAGTTTATAATTTAAATGTTAGCGGTACACTAGCTCTTTCCCGTCTCGCCTACCTGGTTGGGGACGAATCGGCAATGCGCAGATTACATTGACGCTGCTAAGTTTTAACACTGTTCAACTTATATTTCATAGAATATATTGAAAAAATTGCCCTCACACTTTCATACAAAGGTTCTGTTCCGAACATTATTTGCTATTCGTTGGAGCTCGTCCAATTGAATGCTTTAAGACTGCAGCCGTATTATATTGTATTTTAAGTCCCCCAATTTTGAGTCTAAGTGCATTCCGGGATCGTTCTGAAAGTTTGGCACGATCTGGATTGAATCCACAACCTTGCAGTCCGTATTCTGGTTCTCTACCTACTGACATATTTAATTTAATTTTAAAACAATAATTAACCTTTATTCTCTATATTTTCAGATGTTGGCAACACTTCTGTTACAAGCAACGTTTTATGGCTTTCTTTATTTATATACTATTTTGGTCTTCATTGCATGTAGTCAATTGGACCACCTAAATGCTAACATATTGCGAATACAGCAGAAGAAAAGCTCTTCATCGAAAGAAATGAAATCATGTTCTGAATCTGAATATGAGCTGCAGAAAGAATTGAATGAGTGTATACGACACCACCAAAAAATAATAAGGTAATTAACTATAAACTTTGTTAGAAAACTCACGTTAAATTAATTCAGTTCTACGCCGTAGCGTCGTGGTATAAGGCGTCATATCTTGAACTAGCGTTATGGAATCCTCTCTGGTTCGGGTCTTCATTGAGAAAAGAAATTTTCTCATGAAAGTTCGGTCAGTGAATGGAACGGTGTTCTCTCAGAATTGTAATGAATTTGTAGAGCTTCAGTAGGTATAATCTATAGGCGATGTATACGAATTTCAAATCTAGGGAGAAATGTGTACCGATAGTTTGGTGGATGTTCGGGGCTACATAGCCGGCAAGCATCTCATCCCATCAAGGGAACACAAAAGGTCTCTTTGGACTGAAGTGCACAGTGATGCAACGAGAATGTTACGGACCGTTCATTTTCTGAATAAATGGGTTTCTAGCTGGTAAAGTTCTCGTTTTTATACCCATCCCAATCAATCATATACTGTATAAGGGGTGATTCAGGACCTATGCAACAAACTCTCAGGATCGATAGAACTCGTAATGAGGATCATTTCTTGTAAACAACACATGTTCTCCGATGCCTCGTTTAGGAATTAAGCGACATCGAAAAAAGATAGGTTTTATGAAATTAACAATTTATTATGAAATGAATTATTTTTAAATTATGTTTGCTGACAAATGATAGATGTTCAAAGTGTCTTTCTTGAACCTGATTACATTCATTGCATCATCATAGCAGTGGTTATCGGCCTGTGACGGTAGTGTATTACTTCACAGTATTTCCCAAAAGAAAGAAAAGATTAAGGGCGTGAAGTCGGGTGATCACGCTGGCCACTTAACAGGTCCGGCTATCCCTATCCATTGCTCCCCGTAGAATGTTTAATGTTATGTTTTATTTAACGATGCTCGCAACTGCAGAGGTTATATCAGCGTCGCCGGATGTGCCGGAATTTTGTCCCGCAGGAGTTCTTTTACATATCAGTAAATCTACTGACATGAGCCTGTCGCATTTAAGCACACTTAAATGCCATCGACCTGGCCCGGGATCGAACCCGCAACCTTGGGCACAGAAGGCCAGCGCTATACCAACTCGCCAACCAGGTCGACTCTCCCCGTAGATGTTATTCAGATGTGCTCGTATAACCAGGTTGAAATGCTTTGGGATATTATGTCGAATCACATATCCCCTCACATCGTTAATGGTACAACCCTTCACGAGCATCGGAAGCGTGTTCCGAAGAGCGCTCTATTCAAACGGGGCAGCAAAATGACAGGACACTTGTAACCTGTCCGTAAGGGTAGGTACTTGAAGACATAAATGAATAATTCCATTGCATAATTAACTGTAAATGTCACTATTTTTTTTTTCGATGTCGCGTAGTTCCTACACGAGCCATCGATCCCCAGAGTTTCTTGCAGAGGTCCTCAATCATCCTGTATATACCAAACATCAGCAACAGACGTTTTCATAGTGGTTTCAAGGTACAAAAATAAACTAATGGGAAAAAATAAGACTCCTGACGAATGTGAAGGTTACTAAAGAAACATACTAAGAGGTGAAGGTATACGAATTTTCAAGTATTTGTTTTAAATTGATTAAATACATACGCTATACAATGCCTGAAGCATGTGCAAAGAATTAAAAAGTCGAAGACAAATACTGGAAAATAATAATGAATTGTAGATTACAAAAGAAAAAAAATGGAAAGAAAATAGAATAAAATATTAATGGTTTTAAGCTACTAGTTGAAGAATCAACTACTTGAAGATAATGGTAAATAAGGTAACAGAAATATTATTTGATTAAAAATTGAATGAATAGATGTCCAGCGAAAGCACTGATTTAAAATTTATGCACGCACAATTATCACGAATTAGTCTCTGAAGGTCTCAAGTCAATGAACATCGTCAAAGGATTAGCAAGCTGAAACTTTGCTCTCCAGCAATGCGAATATACACACATATTTCTAAAAGTATTTCTGTATTTTTCAGGTATTTAGAAACCTTGGAAACAACGATGAATATACCGATGCTTGTAATATTGCTGATTCTATTAATCACTATGTGTACAGTGGCTTTCTCAGTTATTACAGTAAGTAAGACTATTTGCATGATCACAAATACATAATTAATTTAATAATCTATAATTGCATTTCACAAATTTGCTTATAAGTTAGTCTGCTGATCCGAGGCTGTGAGTTCGATTCCCGCTTGGGCTGATTACCTGGTTGAGTTTTTCCAAGGTTTTGCCGACTATAAGGAAAATGTCAGGTAATCTTTGACGAATTCTCGGCCTCATCTCACCAAATGCCATCTCCATATCATTAATTGCATTGACGCTAAATAACCAAACAGTTGATAAAGCGTCTTAAATAACCAACTAAAAAAGTTAAGATAGTGTACTGCAATCCTATAGGAAGAACAATACACACAATTAATACGACACGAGGCATTCTGAATTCAAAATATTCAAATGCATTTTCTGAATGAAAACGATGTATACCATAATATTCTTTCAAAAACCTCTCTCTCTCGTTCTCTCTCTCTCTCTCTCTAACTCTCTTTCTCTCGAATTAACACCTCTAATGTTTTCCTTTTATTTGCAGAGTATGGGAGATGTCGTAGACATGTGTCTAGGTGTTTATACGTACATGTTAATGATTATGTTAGTTTTCACATACTGCATATTGGGAAGTTTATTAACACAAAAGGTAAGTGGTTACATGATGTTTGACTGCTTCAATATTATACTCAATTCTTCACCATAATATTATGACCAAGAGTATTTCCATTATAATTAAAATGTAATTAATTTATTCAAACTTAATTGCATTTGAGAAGTTGCACAGGTATATTATATTGTCTTATCAAATAATTCAAGCAAGGCATAGGCCTAATTATGAGTTTATAATTCAACACAAACAGAGAATAGGATACCACTATTTTCTACTGACCGATATCAATGTCAATCACTCTCAAATATTTCAAAGTGTTCACAATTGAAGGGTTTCAAATTAGACATTATGAATCTAATGAAATAATTTCGGAGATATTAAAGGTTTAAATTCAACCTTCGAACTGTTAAATGTATATGCTGTCAAAGTTAACCTTAATATTGCAGACATCAGCAGTTAAGGAAACATTCATGTTTACCACGATGCTGAGTAAGATAAGAAGTTGTGACTAAGATAAGAGAATTAATTTTTGTGATACTATGGAGTACTCACGCCTGGCTAAAAACCCTTCAATTATTCTTATGTCGTCTTCGTCTGCGAAGTCCGTTGCGCTGTCCACATTAACCCCATCCTTTCAAACTGGCTTCGACTTCCCCATCCTTCCAAACCGATTTCGGCTTAACGATAGTAGGAACATTCATTACTTTGTTCTCCTCTTCCAAGTCCTTCATACACCTATTTACCTTGCCTCCCTCTTCAGTTACCCATCATATCATAAACTCTACACACTCACTGAAAACAGCCGAATAATGTCCTATACCAACATATGAAACATCAAAGTATTCATCAAGAATGACTACCTCCCTATGGCCTTTGTGGAATTTCTTACCTAGTGATATCAAAGACTTTCCGAATTTAACAGTATTGAAAAACAAACTCAGTAAGAATTTTCTTACTAGGTGGAGTACAACTAGGTAAACGGAAAATATTATCTTTATTTTAAAAATTTTGAAATGTTACTCTTTTGTTTCTCTTGTGTACCCTCGATTACTTAGGCCGTGTCTCAAAGTTCATATCCATACTACACATTAGTGACTAGCAACTAAACGAAATTTCCTACAAGTTGAGAGGATGCGAAGGCATTTCTTTCCCCTTCTACTTGCCCTGAGTTCGCCAGTGACAGAATGGCAGCTGTTACCTCTTATACCTGCACCCCCCCAAAGCTGTCCATACTAAAAAATAAAATATGAAAGAAAGTATATAAGTGAATATAAAATACAGTGTCACAGATGGTTGACAATTACATGTTTGAATATATTTTTGTGTAATTATTACAATATTTTTAACTAATAAATTAATTACATTTAGGAATGTCAGTTTGTATTATGAAGTCACGGGGAGCAGCACAGTGCAGATTGTCCCTTTGTGTATGCTATAGAGTAGCAACTAGCGGTAGAGAAAACATTTACCTTCTGTTGTCAGCAGTTGTGCCAGTTAATATAAACAGCAATAAAATGCAATATAAATGCTTAGTACGAACTTTCGAAATACAGAGTACCGGTAAACACTTTTTTAGAAATAAAAGTTTTTCACTGTGTAGGAAGTCAATTAGTCGAACGTTTGTGAGATGGACAGTAGCATCTTCCCCTTCACTGATGGTAGACAGTGTGAGTAGAGGGGAAAAGCCTATCAACCAAACTGAAATGGGGTGTAGCTGACTAGTAAACTACAAACTAGAGAGCTTTGAACATATGTTTGAATCACAGCCTTCATAGACTATTTTTCTTTAAATATGACATCATGGTGCAGCACTGAATTAAGACGGCAGTGTCCTAATGCAATTTCATTACGAGTTAAGTAGAATAGATAAGAGCCTAAAATATTATAATATTTAAAAATGATAAAGAAGGTACTGGAATACCAATGTCAATGTTAATGTATTGTTCTAAATTTCACTTCCAAAGCAACTTCACATTTCATAGCTCCAATTGCTGATGAGACGTCCATGATTGTTTAGTAGTGTACAAGTCATCAATCAAATAAGAATTTTCGTTTACTAGCTACTACGGACTTCATTGTTATGCAGTATGTAGTTTTGGATCATGACTTCTGACGTCACATCCGGCTATTTAGTCAACTATCTAGTTGTAAATGTAGCTTTGGGACACGGTATTTGTTATCTGTAGATATTTAGTTACTTAGTAAATGCATTAGGCAATTGATGTAATAGTTCGTAGTTTTTCTACTTATTGTGATTATATTTTTGTATTAGTACTTTTTCCCTCTCTTCATATTCTAAATTTTTTCATTTGTATTTTGTACTTCTATTTATTTATTTTGCTTGTTTACTTCTCTCTGCATTTATTATTTTTTCAGTTAGTTTGGTAGAATTTATTTTTTTTAAACTATGTTTTATTTAACGACGCTCGCAACTGCAGAGGTTATATCAGCGTCGCCGAATGTGCCGGAATTTTGTCCCGCAGGAGTTCTTTTACATGCCAGTAAATCTACTGACATGGGCCTATCGCAGTTTGGTAGAGAACGCCCGAATTCCATTAGATTAAATAATTTATATTAAATTACATAAATAAATTAAAATTGGACAAATAAATTAATGAATTAATAATGTAGCGTATTATATGCTTTTTACTTATGTGAAGTGCAAAATTGAAAGGACGCTAAAATGACGTCCAATGAAATAATTTTATGGACGCATCTTTCCATGACTTGCACAAATTTTCCAAGAACCTAAAGCTTATTTTTAGCGTCAGCATATCTGGGTGAAACTCATGTATTTAAGTTAAGTTATGTTTTATTTAACGACGCTCGCAACTGCCTAGGTTATATCAGCGTCACCGGTGTGATGGAATTTTGTCCCGCAGGAGTTCTTTTACATGCCAGTAAATCTACTGACATGAGGCTGTCGTATTTAAGGGGTTAGTTACCTAAAAAAATATTTTTTTTTCATATAGCAGAAGACCAGTGACTTCCACATACTAATTTCCATTGTTGTACAAGAAACAGTAATAGAGGAAAAAAATGTTGAATATTTCCAAAATTTTACTGCTGTAAGCTATACCTAACCCCTTAAGCACACCTAAATGCCATCAATCTTGGCCGAGATCGAACCCGCAACCTCGGGCACAGAAAGTAAGCACTATACTGTCTGATCCACTCCTGTGGAGTAACGATCAGCACGTCTGGCCGCGAAACCAAGTGGCCCGAGGTTCGAATCCCGGTCAAGTTAACTGGTTGAGGACTTTTTCGGGGTTTTCTCTCAACCCAATACGCGAAAATGCTGGATGACATTCGGTGCTGGACCCCGGACTCATTTCACCGACATTATCATCTTCATTTCATTCAGACGCTAAATAACCTGAGATGTTGATACAGTGTCTTAAAATAACCCAATAAAAATAAAAAAAACTATGCCGACCGTAGTTAAGTGGATTGATAATAATGAAATTTAGCATATTTTCCTGTAGTGTCATCATTATAAATTAATTATTTCAGTTCGAGAGCGTGAGGGACGCAGCCTGGTCCTCAGACTGGGTGGGCACGCCAGTCTCGTATCAACGATGTATCCTATTCGTGATAGCTAAATCCAACAAAACGTTCACTCTCACTGCAGGGAAATTCGTCCCAGTTTGCAACTCTACTATGATGAATGTAAGAGAATTTATCATTTCATTTATACCACTTATTTTCTTGTTATGTATGCAAAAATATTTATAGACTTAAATTATGTACAGTAGGCCTATAATATATTCTTATGCTCTCATGTTAAACATATTCATTTTTTAAAACAAAATGTTTTATTTTTAAAATTACCACCAAGATAACTGAAGGTTATCGGAGAATTTGCTTAAAACTACCCTCAAGAAACAAAAAATTAAAGCACAAAAATAAAATCATTATTTAGACTAGTTGACATGATTCAAAATTTGAATTCTTGTGTTAAATCCAATTGTATTCTCAGTTCTCCTTACTCAGGTGGCTTAAGCCTTTTTATAGATTTTCTTCTAAGGCTGATAAAGATATTGATCATTATGCCGGTGCATTTCGTAAGGATAAAGTCATCCTCATTACAAACCAAGAAAGCACACAGAATGTTGGAATCTTAAGGGGTTAGGTACAGCTTATAGCAGTAAAATTTGGAAATATTCAACATTTTTTCCCTCCATTACTGTATCTTGTACAATAATAAAAATTAGTACGTGTAAAACACTGGTCTTCTGCTATATGAAAAAAATATTTTTACGGTTTAAAAAAAATTTACATTTTTTCCCCCAAAATTCAAGATAGTGGCAGTTCAATGTGCAGCGATGAAGCGTTTCCCACATAACTAAAAAAACTTCCAACATTCTGCGATGAAATTGTTTGTGTTTATTTATACATGTCATATCTACAATACGGTGCAAAATCACTTCTCTACCTTTGATAGATTGTCTGATAAAATTAAATTCATTTAAAAATGGTCAAATATCCGTATTTTCTTCTAACACAAAAAAATGTATTGAGGAATGTAGTTGAAATAGCATGCTATTGTAAACATGAGTTTCAGTAATAAAATAAAATGGAGAGAACATTTTCTTAGATAATAAACCTGTATTATGATAATTATACTGTAAGTTCACAGGGCTAACGTCTTCGAAGCTGGGTACCTGGTTCTAATGAAGTGCACTGGAAGCAATTTAAAACATGGGGGCATGAGATAGTTACTCTGCCTGCCATAAAAATTCACTACAATTAATCCCCAAGATAAAAAAAAATGGAAAAGTTAACAAGTTTGTGAGTTATGAGGAAAAAGTTTCATTACTGCACAGTGAACTACCACTATTTTTAATTTTGAAAAAAAAAATAAAATAAAATAAATATTTTTTAATCGTAAAAATATATATTTTTTTTTCATATAGCAGATGAGAGTTTTACACATACCGGTACCAATTTTCATTATTGTATAAGATACAGTAAGGGAGGAAAAAAATGTTGAATATTTCCAAAATGTTACTGCTGTAAACTGTCCTAACTCTTTAAAACTCTCATCTGTACAGACAAGTGTCATTAATGGCAGTAGGGATGATAATATTCTGTACGTTTAATAATTTGTTTCTTACGGCTGAAACGAGAAACCGCTGGGAACTGATATTAAGTACATTTGTATATAATGTATTATTATTATTATTATTATTATTATTATTATTAGTATTATTATTATTATTTAAGGAATAAATAATTAAGTGAAAGCGATACAGAAGTCTACATGTAAGACAGAAAATAAAGAAATAATATTTTTGTGTAAGTATTTTGAAATTTGGACCTTATGTTGTAAAAAGCACTCCAAATTCACAAATATAATAACGAGAACATATTTTCCAAGTATTATTCCATTATATTAATTTTAAATCATCATATATTAAAATTTCAGAAGTTGTGTTAAGTTCTTATAGGTACCGCAAGTTTCTCCCGCATCGAATAACGTTAAAAATATTGGAATCAGTTTCTTGGGACATCGGTGTAATATGTAGGCTAGATGACTTACCTAGTTGAGGGGAAAGTATTATTTCGTTGACACATCACTATGATATACACAAGATATATAATAATAGCTATTAGAAAAACGTCATCCACGATCTGTGTACCTTTGTTCATTACAGAAAAATCCTACATTCCTGGTTTTGCCCTAACACACGCAAATTTGTTTCACAGATTTTCAAATTATGAAAATAATCTTTCAACTGAATTTATTTTGGCTTTCTAATCTCAAATTGAATATAGACAATTTTATAAAAGTTCATTTTAATAATGTACGGTATGCTTTTTCTATAAATTGCAGATGTTGAACCAGTCACTCTCTTTCTTCATGTTTCTGCTCACCATGAAGGACAAAAATGAGGAGCTGAAGCAGTAGATGTAATCCAATACTGAATCAATTCCACTCAACGTTTAAATCGGCATCATGCGATAAAAGCTACATGCAAATTACTTCCTCTTTCAATAGCATTTAACTATGGAAAATTGAATAAAACGGAAACTATCATTATTGCCACCAAAATATACAGTATATTTTGATTCTCAAGTTCAATAACTCACACAATAAGGTCATATACAGCGTGGAGGGGGACTAAATACAGTCTTTTTGAGATTGGAACCATGATATTGAGTTAAATATAAAAGTTCGATATCATTGCGGGTTCTAGTGAACGGGTTTTTAGAAAAGTGGAATTTTAGAATACGGATTCGAAAGTTAACGGAAGGCGTTGGAGACATGATTTTGGAAGATTTTGTAGAGTAAATATGGGTATATCAACAAAATATGGCCTTATTGGTTTGTTACGTAACAATGACGGTTTCACCGTAATTTAACTTTGAGATCGTTAACATAATATGCGACAAGACATAGCAATTCCATTATACATTAGAGATGGGAAAAGTTGTTATTTTCTCGTAACAGTTCCAACTGTTCCAGTTCCATGAAAATACTAGGTTCCAAACAACAGTTCCAAAATAACAGTAGCACCATATATTATATAGCCTACACCGATGTTCGATCCACAGCACCGGATCGAATCCCTCTCCTCCAGTGTTTTTCCCTTTGTGGCCAGACTCCATGTTGTTACCATAACAGATAAATTATGTAGGATCAGAAATTAAGCCTCCTGATGAATATGCCCAAGACACAAGTAATGTCGAACGGGCCGGAGTCACCCATAATAATTGATTGTGTAGAGCTACAATACGTATCTGAATACGTATACCTAGGACAGCTAGTCTCCTTCCACCAGAAGACAGAGAAGGAAATAAAACGAAGGATTTCTCTCGCGTGGAAGGCATTCTGGAGTCTCAAGTTCATCGTACTGGAGGGAACACTCAGCAAGAAACTCAGAGTAGAAATATTGGAGAACTGCGTAACTCCTGTACTGTTATATGGGTGCCAGACATGGTCTCTTACTGCCAAACTTCGTAACAGTCTCCAAATATGCCAAAGAAAGATGCTGAGAAGGATACTAGGCTTATCACTGAGGGACAGAGTTCCAAACGAAGTGCTACAAAAGATGTCAGCAATTAAAGATCCAGCACTGCAAACCACCAACATCAAATGGAAGTGGGGAGGCCATTATGCACGACTTAGAGACGGAAGATCGACGCAGAAAGTCACACTATGGGATCCCCGCATTGGCAAGAGATCACCCGGAAGACCAAGACGAAGATGGGCAGACCTCTTCAGTGAACGAGTAGGAAGCCATTGGTCAAGAAGAGCAAGACATAGGGAAGACTGGAAAAACCTAAGAAGACAAGTGAACAGCGACTAAAACCAGTGAGACAGAAACAAGCGAACAATACCAAACTGTGCAGAATGTGAACCAAGTGAGTAGCTCACCGCGTGAGACCAATAGAGCTCTCCCTCTATAGGAGGAGGCCTTTGCCCTTAACGGGACATTTTTAGGCCAATCATTTCAATATAATGTAGTTCCATACACGGCCGTGTTACATAACATCGATTATATTGTAACAGCAAGTATTTTGTATAACTGGTACAGTACTACTGGTATGTAATGTAACGGTGGTGTTTTGGAACAGGCCGTTACGTTATTTTATAGTCATAACTCATAATGTAGTTCCATAACATCGATTATTTTTTGTAACAGCAAGTATTTTTTATAACAGGAGTATTTAATGTAACAGTGGTGTTTTGGAACAAGCCAGTGAGCATAGAGCTCACTGGAAGAGCCACGTACGACTAGTACGTAATGTAACATTGGTATTTAGGAACTTGTACGTACGTACGACTAGTATGCAATATAACAGTGGTGTTTAGGACGCTAAATGATCACATACTTCCCTGTATGCCGAGTAATGCAGAACGATGTCATGAGTCGAGATGTGAATTCCTGGAAATGAAATCTTTTCTAGTGCTAAAATGAATTCGTAGATCAGGTTTATTCAAAGCAGGAAATGTAATATAATTTTAAATTATTTGTAAATTGGTCACGAAATCGAAATGGATCCCAGTGGTAAATAAAACATAACCTATTCTTCTTCTTCTGCTTAGCTGAAGGTCATAATAGTGTTCAATTTCTGAAAAAAATTAGTAAATAAAAGCTATAATCATTTCGGCCGTGCTAAAATTCGTATTAATAATGTACCGTCATGAAGAATAATAATCTCATTGTAATGAAATATTGAAATTTACCGTTGTACTTTTTCAACAAAAGAACTTCAATAATACAGTCATGTTTCAACAGACTTTAGTTTCATTTCAAGAATTGGTAATGAAACTAAAACTGTAAAATAGTTGGAAATAAAACCTAACCTATATATTTTCATCTCCGTTGATAAAATTCACAATGTAGTTACTATAATACAGGCATTATGTTATTTGATAGAATCCCATACTCAATTAACATCAGACTCGTAGGATCCGAGCCCACCCATTAATTTGTCGTGTTGTGAGATTTATTTAACTTAAGGCCCGTCAAATGTTTGAGCCCAGCCACTGTTTTCCAAAAGTTGGCGTCACTGCTTTCAATAGTACCAAATATGTTCCGTTCTGTGGAACAGACATTGTCATAATGTAGTTCCAAAGTGAAACGAGTATTTGTAATCGCAAGTATTTCGTACTAGCTCTGAGGAACACAGTTATTTTGGAACGTAGTATTCCAAGGTGCTGTTACTTTTTCGAACAGTTCCAAACAAGGAACGGTTCCAAAATAACCGTTACGTTATTTTTTTCCTACCTCTACTATACATTCAGTGATAGTACAAGCAAGATGAAAACAACACTAGAACGGGAAGGAGTAAATACATAGCCACCAATGTCGCTCTGTGCCGCGATAGGTTATTGAAGCTTTCGTGCAGTTACATACCTAATTTCTTTACAGTTACGTGAACACGTGTTGAAATGATGCTATCTATTCGCTTTTATTTGTACGACTGTTTTAAAACCCATGACTACAATAATTGTGATAGATATTTATTTTTAATTTATTGTAATGATTCATGTCTCAGAAGAACCAAGTCTATATTACTCAAAAGATCATCAATTACATCATAGCATTTCTTCTTTGACTGACATCAAATTATGAAGGAGTAATAAATGTATAATTTTGTAAGAGTATAACACCCTCCAATATTTTAGCAAAAATAAATAACATGGTTATTTATATGTAATTACACCGTAATCTCTATGACTTTTCTTAGAAACAACTGCAGGATCTGATGAGTTAATTATTTGAGAGAAAAAAAACATTTCTTATCCACATATCTTATGAGTATATACAGCACGTGGATAAAGAATATGATATAGACTTACTACAGTTTTAAACACGAGTGAAGTAATAGTTAAGCCATAAATTTCCATACTATTGCAGTTCATCATCATTCAAATAACAGCGAGGATTTCAATTGAGGGGTTAGCTGGAAGAAGGGCGTAATTCGAATTACGGCGTTTATCCGTAAAATGGCTGTATGCATTCTTTGGTGGCGTTTCTACCAACCACCACAATCTTATGCCTCTACTCCCAATAGATTGCAACACAGAGGTATTATTGAATTGCATTCGTCTTCCATCTCACTAGTGTGATTCGAGGACCGGCGAAGGTAAATGCAAGGGTGTTCGCGTTGTCCGACGAATGTTCTGTTCTATTCTATCTTTCGCCTAATGGAAGCGATGTTGAAATTATCAGTGAAAATGAATTACATATGGGAAGGTTGAAAACGGAAACGGTTTAACGAACTATGAAAGAATAATCTAGCAAGCTACGACGAAATTACGGCAAAGCTTACACAAGCAAGTCAGGAAAAATGATTAAGGAAATACAGTATTACTATTCATTTTTGTCAATGGAGAATGAATACAAGGTATTAATAATATAGATGTAAGCAGTGCTATAAAATATTAGATACAGGCTAGCAGTTAGTCATTTAGAAACGACCATATTTCTGACAGGTTAGCAGCAAAACATTTAAGCCAATTGCTGTCAAAAGTAATATGAGATGTCTACAGAGGAACAAGCCCTTTTCCACTGAGGATTTTGGGAAGCTGGAATCAAAAACCAACAGGATACATTTCTTATAGGATATTTGGAGAGGAGGACCATTAAGCAATGTCAAAAAAATGTAAAACCACAGCATCGAGAATGTTCTTGAGTATACAGTATCATGACAGAAGAATTTATAGGCTATGCAAGTCTTTTATTCTGTCATTGTTTAAAATATTTAAGAAACGAGTGATAACTATACAAAACATAGTGAAACTAGGTGATACTATAATGACAGATGAGGGGCAAACACACCAATAGACCTCACAAGATTCTAGCTGTTATGTTAGGTTATTAGATCACTTAAAGTGGTACAGTATTTGTAAGCCTGTATTCTAGGTACTTTTAGTTAAAATGATAACGTGAAATAAGTGGGATTAATTATTTTCAATGTTGTGGTAATTTAGTAAAAACATATTGTATATATTTTTTTTGTGGAAAATACGTTGTAATTATCTTCATTATTATAGCACAGACTACTATATACAGTCACGAAGCTTGAGTTTTGAGGGTGCTAGAAACAATAGACTGTGACGGTACTATTTTGCATTGCCTGTAATGAGGCGATATTAGCGATCCTAGTGGTGAGCAACTATCTAATATTTGCATATTTACTACGTATTGAGCTTCGCGACTGTATATACTAGACTGTGATTGTAGTATAGACCTATATCTAGCCTTTCCTATAGAAATATAGAGAAGTTAACAGTATTGCAGTATTTTCAACCCTCTTCTATGGAAAAAGGGCGTAATTAAAAAAATGAATGCTTCGTTCTCATACAATATTTAAACATTATCCATGGAACTCATTGTAATCACAAGAGAACGTATTACCCTACAATATATATGAATAGTGTCATATTCCAGCAAGAGATGCAGGGTACAGATAGTTTTTATGAATTATCTCAGAACTATGTTTTCTGACTTACGCCCTTCTTCCAGCCAACCCCTCAATTACTCCCACTCCTACTCTTGCTACTGCTTTACTTCTACTTCTGCTACCCATAGCTATACTCCTATTCCTATCTTCCTACTACTCCCACTCCTACTAGAAATAATACTAACATTAATAGTATATCATACTAATTTTATATAATAATGTTATAATGAAAATATTTATTTATTCTCCATAAGGTACTGACGTATTACAATAAAAATTCCAGCGGAAATAGAATCCATTACTAGGAGGGAGGTGGAAATTGAGTCCTCTTCTCTTAAAATTTATAAAATTAACTCTCTATGGCAATGTGTAATATATAATTTCTTACATAACTTAACCAAAAAGCAAGTAAAACTTCACCTAACGTCTTTAATGAAATGATTCCGTACATAATTTGAACTCCTTACTTTTTACTGTGCTGTTTCTGAATATAAATTACTGTGTTTAAACAGAGAAAATATACCTTAAAAATTGAGTATGTTTGAAGCAAGACCGAAGTTTCCGAACTAAATCAATAAAACTAACCAACGATTCTTTTTAATTTGTAGGAAAAATATTGGTTCACAATCAAGATTCGAATCCATAAACCGCAGACTTTCAACTCTCACTCTCTAACAATACAAGGATGTAAATAATGTAACAATGTCGTATATTGGGGAAATGAGCGTAGGCTTAGATATTTTGCAAGGATTCAAAATCATGAAAACATTGTGAAAACACAGAGTTGAATTACGATCATATTCCTCAGTGTGAAACATTACAGAGGGTCTGAGCTTGTTTGCACGTTACCTAGAAGAAGGTAAAAGTTTAAACAGCGCAACCAACACTATAAATATATATTTTTTGACACGAGTTAATTCAGTAAAGAAAATTAATACACCGTTCATATTTCCTATATATTCGACCACGTCACTAGTATGGAGAGATTTGGAACAGTTATTTTTATAGAACATGAATCTTCTCCCTCCAACATAACATCTACTTCTGTATTTTCTTGTTATTAACCTTTAGTCCTATTAGGTTTTAGGCATGTTGCAAAGCATAGCTTATTGAGTATTTATACTTCTTCTTCTTCTTCTTCTTCTTCTTC
Organism: Periplaneta americana; assembly: GCF_040183065.1. NCBI lineage: Eukaryota > Metazoa > Arthropoda > Insecta > Blattodea > Blattidae > Periplaneta > Periplaneta americana. The sequence goes on along the minus strand of NC_091124.1, from coordinate 76,791,578 downwards.
TAATAATAATAATAATAATAATGATAATAATAATAATAATAATGATACTAATAATAATGATAATAATAATAATGGTAATAATAATAATGGTAATAATAATAATAATAATAATTATTATTATTATTATTATTATTATTATTATAACATTATATGTGTAATAAAAACAACATTCTTTCCTGTTCAATTAGTATTTTTAAGCAATAGCTTCAAATATTACGCATGTTTTGTACCAATTTACATTGTCTCCACCTCATTGATACCATTGATTATTTTTTTACATTGAGTAATGCTGTAAACAACATTATTCTAATGTTGGAATAAAAACATTTTACTTTTTCTGTTATAGATTAGGATTGAAAATATTTCAGCAGTGAAAATGTGTAATTTTTAACCTTTGTGTTGTGTAATACAGTAATTGATATATGGAAAAACGGTCGAACTAAAGTATATAGCGTCGAGGAATAGTCACTACTTGTACTTCAATATTGAGACTGGTTAATATACTGTAGATCCCGAGAAGAAATTCACAAGATTTATCATAAGGACTGTAAATAACTGCTGCATGTTGATGGTTGTTTTGTAAGTAGCGAAGTTAATTAACACGGTATAGTTAAAACCAAAGTCGAAGTTTTAGAAGTACTAACTGGAGGAGGACTGTTTGTGTGAAATTTCATATATTTACATATATATTTATGATAAATTATTGAAAAGAATGAATTTTTTGGTGTTTAAACAACTTTAGCCTAGTATAACGTAAATTTATATAACAAAAATGAATTACATTTTACTACTGTAAGCGTAGTTTAATACCGAATGGTCTCGTACTAGCCTACATATGATTCAATACCTCACACTCGTGTGTATTAAGCACATTTAGTTCTCACTGATTATAAATACATTAAGTAACAAATATTGATTATTATAATTTAGACTTCTTTACTTGTATTTGTTATGGATTCCATTCGCTATATAAGATGTCTAAGATTCCGTATTATAGCTAGTAGTATTTAGTATTTATTTATTTAACCTGGTAGAGATAAGGCCTTCAGGCCTTCTCTGCCCCTCTACTAGGAGATTCCAACTATAATACGAAGAATAAAATTACAATTAGTATTAAATTTACAATTACAATTACAATAAAAATCAAAGTACGAAAAGATTACCTCACTAATTAAAGGTAGATAATTTATCATAGAAAAACAAAGAATATTTTATATTTACTGAATTACAAATTAAACCTAGAATAACAAAACTGTATAGTGATAAAATTACTGGATATTGAAATATTTTGTGATAGAGTAAGGAAACTATTTGCAAGAAATCAATTACTGACCAAGTGTCTAGTAAGTTTGCGTTTGAATTCAATTTTATTTCGACAGTCCCTGATGCTAGCAGGTAGCGAATTCCAGAGTCTTGGCAGGGCTATTGTGAAAGAGGATGAGTATGAGGAGGTGCGATGGGATGGTATTGTTAATATAGTTTCATGACGAGAGCGTGTGTTCAGATTATGGTGGGAAGAAATGTAAGTGAAGAGAGACGACAGGTACGAAGGAATAGAAGTGTTTAAGATTTCGAAGAGAAAGAGGAGTGAATGTAAATTTCTTTTCTTATCTAGTTTAAGCCAATCTATTGCTTCCAGGGATGGGGGTAATATGATCATATTTACGAACATTGCTTACAAAACATACACACAAATTATGAGCACGTTGAAGTTTCGTTTTGTTGTCGCTGGAGAGATCAGTCAGTAAAGTGTCAGCACAGTCAAAATAGGAAAATACAAGTGTCTGCACAAGGGACTTTTTTAAGCAAGAGAGGAGATGAACATTTAGCCTTTTTAGCACATGGATAATAGAATATACTTTTCTGCAGACTTCTGTGATTTGCAGGTCCCAGTTGAGATTATTATCCATGTGAATGCCAAGATTTTTTACTGCAGAACTGAAAGGGATATGCACTGTACTTACTTTAACGGGGGAAATGTCAGCTACGGTATTTATTAAAATTTTCGAAATGTCACTTGTTATTTCCTCATAAATTTCCGCCCTTTCTTATGACACGATTCGGTTATCTGTAAAATATTTTGTCTTTAGGCCTATATCTCCCAAAATGTTGGAAGAAAACGAACAATTAAATTTGGGATAGGGCTACGTTACACATGTTTCACACTTCACAATATGATCTCCAAGAACAGTAATTGTGCAGTTCTCTGTGAATGACGACACGAGACTTATCCTACATAGACTTCGAAGTACGGGGGCATCTGCAAGGCGCTGCATGTGTGCTGTTCACGTAAGTCTGTTGTGTCTTACTGAAGGGATTACTCATTCGTTTTATTGGTTTGTTAACTGCGATGGTTATCTAGCGTCTGAGTGAAACTAAGGCAATGATTTCAGCGAAAAAAGTCAAGGATTCAAGAGCCGATACTTAGCAAGGATTTACTTTTAAAGGGTAGAGGGAAACCCCCGGAAAAACCTCAACCAGCTAACAGGATTACAACCTGGACTCTCTCGTTTCACGGTCAGATATGCTACTAGTTACTCCACAGCCTTGTACTTATTATATTTTAGTGCAACCAATTTTGTCTTTTGTAATCGTTTGAAAACACTGAGGAGATTGTTCCTTCTTGCATAATGTAGTTCAAGCTTTTTTTGTTTTACCAGGTGTTTCAGAATGGTGTACAGAATATTTCACTAACTTTAAGATATGCAAAATGAAAAAAAAATTATCCGAGAGCTCATTTTAAACATTTCGCAAATCCAATGGTTTAGAATAATCTTCCGAAATGTCAAAAATGCTTTTAAGAAGAAAGCGGGACTTCGAACATCCTTACGTTACGAGTATGATACATTTGTATTCTTGTTAATGTTGTTTTTAAACATGTTTTCGCTCTAAAGAAGTTTTGAGAAACTAAAGTTACTATCGTAGAAATAGCGGACGATTTCACGGAAATTCTGCGAGGAGTATAACGGAGAATTCAGCTGAGTTTACGTCAAATATAAAGGACTCTATAGTAATGTATTGATTGTGGGTGTGCAGTACACTTATGCTAGATCAGTGGCACATATTTGAATTCATCGTTCATATCTTAGAAATATTGATAACTTATGATATGTGGGACACTATGTTTTGTTGAGAGTATTATACCACAATATATGACGAATTGTTTAAATTTTTTAACATACGCGTAATACAATACAATATAAAACAAAAGCAATACTTCGATTTTCAAAAAGTAAATATCTCGTTATGGTAACAGTTTTGTAATTGATTAGTGCACTTCTTTCTCTTTTGTCGTTACATGATGAATACATATATCACAAGGAAATTTAGTTGTTGAAGAATTTAATTATTTAATTTACATGACACTATATTGTACGGACTGCATTCCTTCGTTCTCCAGGACAACACTAATTTCTACCGAATATCTGTGCGCGTCTCAGAAGGTAAGTGGAATCATAATACAGAGTCTATACTTCCGAAAACACATTTCTTCTCCTCCCCAAAAGTTTATAAATAACCCCAGCCCGTTTAGCTTCTTTCTTAATAATTTTCATGCACGACATTGGATAATGGAGAACAGAGAAGACAGTAGGTGACAAATTCTAGATCAATAAATCGCATTTGAATCATTTCGTTCGGTGCGGAAAAAGTTTTACAAGCCACTGATCTAAGGACAAGAAAAACATTGTCGAAAATTGGAGAATATACCAATATTATTTCCTCAGTAGTTTCAAAATAAACTCATTGATAATATTCAATGGATATTCTGTGAACCCTGTTTTGCATTTATACGACTAAATGAATACTATCTTAATTTATTATGAAGATATTACTTTTTTTAACTCCTTAGCCAGATTTAATGAAAGTGAGATATACTTAAAAATGAATAATTTCAAGGAAAAATTGCTCCGGCGCCGGGTATCGATCCCGGGACCCTTCGCTTAGCGCGCGAACGCTCTTCCGAATGAACTACTCCAGGAAATATTTGTGTAATACTTAAAAATGACTTTCAGATATAGGTACGTAAATGTCGAGGGTGGTCAAAGCTGTAAATTTTTAATCTGAATATTCAAACGAGGTGTTTCATATATCTCGTCTCATTGAGTTCATATTTATTACATTCCAAGAAGTGACTACTAAATATAATAATTATATGCCGAACACTCTTGCATTGCGCTATGCACAAATGAACGTTGAATGTATTACCACAGTCTAGTATATACAGTCACGAAGCTCAATACGTAGAAAATATGTATCCATAGATAGTTGCTAACCACTAGCATCGCTACTATCGCCTCATTACAGACAATGCGAAATAGTACCGGCACAGTCTATTGTTCCTAGAATCCTCACAACTCAAGCTTCGTGAATGTATATACTAGACTGTGGTATTACTCGACCGAGATGAGTGGAGCCGCGGGCGTAATGTGAACCATCGCTATGCGGTATTACGAGCGCCGGAACAGCAGCGCTACGACTCTGGACTGCAGGACTTCACTGGCCTGACACTGACGCATATCAATAATGATTCGCAGAAGCTTAACACTGGCCAAAGCTTGTATTTCAAGCGCATATATATGGAAATTGTTTCCTGTAAATGGGGAAATCACATTTCAACGTCTGGCAAGCTTCTATTCGCCATGTATTTGTTCTTCAAAAAACGGAACAATGATAAGTTATACTTTAAAAAATTTAAGTAGCTTTGAAATAATTTCGTTTTAACCATAAACAATTCAAACAAGCACAATTGTAACAACGGTGACCTTTTTAAAATAATTAGAAAGATTTAATTTCATCACCTTGTAAGAAAGAAGACAAATTTTGAAATCAACTTACTATTCTAAAACTCTTCCTAGTGACTAATTGATATACAATTTGCTATTTATTACCAAAATTTCATGATAACAAACTGTGATTTATCGCAGAGCATGTTCTGAAGTCTAAGTGATTGGACGTTTTCGCAGTGAACAAAATACTTCCGCGCACACGATTTGTCATTCAACTGTAATTATACTTACAGAATTCCGCTTACAGTATTCTAAAATAACGTTATGTATCAAGTTATATTACTACGTTTCAACAGATTCGTATAAAATATGGAGAACTAGTATTCGTGTAACTAATTAATTGCCGAAACCTCTTATTAGAATTGGCAATAGTAAAAAAACAATTATAATAAAAGCGGGTGCAGTAGCAATTGCGTTATAAATTTGATCATCGCCAATATTACAGTAGTTCGATGAAAATAGTCCAGATAACCAAACTCTTGGAAGTAATGAAATTGCAAACGTTTGGGAAATATAAATATCACTGGCTTTGCAAGAAGTAACACAGATAACTTCCTTATCCTCAACTTCATTGAGAAAAACGAGGCAGGTACCAATTAAAATATCATACATTCGAACAAAAAAACTTTATTGACGCATGTATTTCGAGATCACCTCAACGGAGGAAAAGTTTTCATACCCCTATACTGCCCCACCACAGCAGTTCCAACAGTTTGGACACTTCGATAAAATATATAGATTACTGGTAATTCTGAAGTACATTTATATACAGCGCTCTGTATTGAAGTCAGTCAGTAAGAGACACGTATTGGAAAGAAGTAGTTCTGAAACTGAGTATGCGAACGATAATATATCAGTGAAACAGTGTCATATAATAGTGTATATAGTTTACTTGCATTGCTAAGAAATGGATAAAAGAATATGTCCTACAGAAGATATAACAGAGAAACGATTTCGTGATTTATTACTAGTTTGTAGATTTGGGTCAATGCCTCTTTGTATTAAAAATGTTTCAAAATTACGTTCACTATATAGTGCAATTATATCGTTGTGTTTTTGTTTAGTCTATGTGGCAGAATGGATAGGTGTATTCTATAGCAGTGACTTGAAGTATGTTACGAAAATTTTACGATTCGCCGTTCCCAATACTTTTGTAATTATTCTGGATGTATGTTTCAGGTATAGTATAATTACAATATTGATGTTAAAGGCAATTAAATTAAACAGAGTGAGTAGCTTATGCATTATTTCAGCAGATTCATAGTTATTAATCACAATCAAAGAACTGAAAAGTAGCGATATCTATTACACCTTACAGCTCTGTGACGGAAAAAGCAGTTTTCATCCACAATGGAGAGGAAATTTTCATGTTAATTTTATATAATATTATGTATATTTAATTCATCATAGAAACTGGTGATCTTGTTTTGAGATATCTATATCTTGCTTTTAAGCGATATTTTGCTTTATTTTAAACACATTGCCGGAAGTTCACTTACTACCAAAATTGAAATTCTTTGAAAATATTCTTAAAAATTTACGCAAAACAGAAGCCAAAATTTAGTTCCTCCTGACATACATTAATAATATTATAGTACTGAAATTAGTTACAAACTATATTATTAGTGATTTCTGATTTTCTGAAACCGGAAGTGTACTTATTTTTCTACATTTAAGTCATAAATTACAAAAGTTATTTATTTGTGTATTTATTTAATTATCTATTTATTTATATATTTATTCATATACTTATTTATTCTTATATTCATTTATTAACTGTCCATTTATTTATTTGCTTACATATTTATTACTATAAATATATTATTTTGTAAAAGATTTTCAATCTGATATATAAAATCGCTCAGCTAATCTACTAGTGTTATAAATAAATATGCAACCTTCACCACGAATATCAGTAATGGCACTCGAAGTCTATTTCGCGAAACAAATTTTCGGACTATTCAGAGTTTTAAATTTCTTCCCACTCTCTCCCTTATTTTCGGTAGGTAGTTTAACATTTATCAGTTCTCACTGAACATGATATTCACTCGTTTTATGTCTAGAAAATGTGTCATTTCTAACTGAAATTTATCCAGATGTTTTCTCACATATGCAGAATGTTACAAAAGGAGCACATGAAATAAATTCAGGGTGTGTATATATATATATATATATATATATATATATATATATATAATTTAACGCTATATTCTTGCGCAAATTTTGTGCATTCTGTCTATCCAGCAAGCTCTATTATATTGAAGTAGTACTTTTTCTAACGAAAAAAGAGCAAAATATTACAAACGCCTTTGAAATTAGTCTCTCGCAGAGGTGGTCTGCTTTCACTGCCTTCCTAATAACTTCAATGAATCGTTCATTCCTATTTAATTTTCTCAAAAACAATGTTATTGACCTAAAACGTGGGACGCTAAACTTAAAAAGCATAAAATATTGCTAGAAAAGCTAAAGAAATTCACTGTATATTAAATTACCCGCTTCTATTAAAATAATATATGCAATTATTTCATTAATACCTTTCATGAATGTTTAGTTAGGCCTGTGTATTTAATTACTATCAGAACGGCCACAAAATAATTTTCATTCTGCTTCCGAATATTTTTCAGGATTTCAGAAACTTACTGTAGTTGAAATAAATTAAATATAAATTCGACTCATTGACATATTTAAATTCTTCTGTTCGACATAATATAATAATACTTATACTAGTATATGCCGTCATATCTGAATGATTACATTGAAAATATTAATACAGCTTCTTCAAGGCATATTTCAATAAAATGTGCAGTCATTTTTATTTTAGTTAGATCGATTAAAATTTGAAATAACTTAGATTTAGATATCTGAGTATGTGATAACTTGAATGCTCTTGAATGCATTTAGGTTCCACGTCCTGAACTCTGTAAATTATTTTTTGCAATTATTTATCATCTAATTTATTTTTCTAATAATTTGTAGTTAGTTACCCTTCTTATAGCAGTTTAACTTTAAATCACTTATAAAAGTTCAATAAGCTACTTGGTGGTGTTATCTGAAAACTAGTACATTTGCATTTCATTACTTTTAGCATTAGTTCATATACTAAACTAAATATTTCACTGAATTCTCTTACTCCCTCAAGATATATGCGATATGTATCTAATTATCTACTCTATTTGACACATAATTATGACACAAGACGAAATATTAATTCACCATTAGTAGAACCTAAATGTCTCACATCTGCTGGTCAAAAGCATAGCATTAATTTTGGCCGTCGGTTGTACAATGCTTAAACTAAATTACACCCAAAACTTCTAACATGTAACCCACTAACATATAACAAGAAAATTAGAAACGTGTTAATATCTTCAATTTGATTAAATAAATTTATAGCCTATGTGTATGAATTAATCAACCTATATTATATTTGTATTCTATAATTTTGATATTATATATATATATATATATATATATATATATATTAATCCTACTTTTCACGTGCGATATTATTCTTCTCTAGTGTTAATATTGTATTATATAATTCCATTGCCGCTGTAATTTAAATTTTAGTTCCTATTTTATTTTACTTATTTATTATTATTATTATTATTATTATTATTATTATTATTATTATTATTATTATTATTATTTGTCTATATTTCGCTTATATTAATATTGTATTATAGAATTGCTGTAACTGTAATTTTAATTCTATTTCCTATTTTATTTTATTTTAAATTCTCTTATAGGCCTATTAATATTATATCTGAACTGGGACCGAACACGAGCGCTGCTCATTCGGTCTCAAATTTAGTTATTACTACTGTATCTCCTTTTTTATATTGGTTGTATTATTTTATTTCTATTTATCTTGTTTGTTTGTAATTATATTCTTTATTCTGTATATTTAAATTTAAATAAATAAATTCATTAATTAATTCATTAAAATTAAAAATATATATATACTTTGTAAGTTGTAGTAAGGTTCTTTCCATTTTTATAGGTTCATGTTCAACTTCAAATTATCTAGTTTTTTTTTTTTTCAGACTTAAATAGTAAGAATTTTTATAGAAATAAGTAATTTTATTTAAGTGAAGAGGAGGATGAAAGCAGATAAACTTCCGCACGCATTTTTTTTAATGATTCGTAATACTTCAGACTGCAAAATGAGACACTATATTTAGTTAATTAAATTGCGATATGTTGGTGTTGAAAGCAAATAAACCAGCAACGACTGAACCCTTTAAGCTTTCAGAAGGTAAAAGTCAGTAACAATTTTCTATGGGCAGTATAAACTTGCAGGTGTTCCAATGTTGCATTCGTTCGATAAATATGAGTGCTTCATAAACTTTTAAACCGTCAAGAATGTCAAGATGAAGAGGAATATTGCGGAGCAATGTTCAGTAATTATTGTTCTGATGTTATCCATAATGTGCTTTATCATTTGCTCTTGCTTAACTATCTGTCTAGTAATTTAATACACTTAAATCCTATCTTCATATTCATTGTCATCCATGTATACTTTGACATTATTGGGGTTTATAACCCTCTGTCAGACATTGACTACTTTCAAAAACCGATTGTTAGAAGGGTCGCTTTTCGACTCTATAATATGATCTTTTTTGAAAATTTACTTTTGTAGGATATTTATTTTCAATATATAATTTTCCTTCACCATTTTAATAATTTCTTACATTCAGATTGCTCTATTTATTTCTAAGTTATAGTTCTTTAACTATTACAACTACATGCAACTAAACACATCTGCATTTTGCTCTTCCTATTACTATTATTATTACTATTATTATTATTATTATTATTATTATTATTAAATATTGTTACTAGTACTATTATTCCATTGCTTTCTCTATTTATCTTATTTATATATTCTATGTATTCTATACTGGTTGAGTGTAATAGATGACCTTAACTATGCCATTACCAGTAAAAATAAAAGAAATAAAATAAATCAACAAATAACTGAAACGTCAGCGCACTATTAATCTTTACCAGTAGAACGAATTTTCAACAGTCTTCGAGATCTAGTTTCGAGTCATTAATAGAACGCCAACTGCAGCATAAACAGTATGCAAGTGCTCCCTGACAGTATCTGTGGTATGCGCCAAATAATGAAGGCACACCAATATACTGCGTGTTCAGTTCAAAGTGTGTCATGGCTCGCTTATGCCGTCATGTGGCTAGTCATTGAGCCTAGAGAATTCAATCTTCCTACACTTCCACTGAGGCGTATTATGTATGTGCCAGAGAAGTTGCCTAGGAAGTACGGCGTTCGTTTTGAATAGTGCTTACCGATACGTACGGTAACACCTGTAGTGGCAGGAATGTGAACTGTTTGGAAACACGTACTGAGGTGAGTTTTTTTCTTACTGTCGGGATATGTGGAGAGGGTTAAGACGATTACTTACGTATTTGTTGACATTAACTTCGACGGTCAACATGGACACGGAGCATTAGATTTTTATTGTGGAATGTTGCAGTACGCAACCGATGATAAATACCCTGCGTACGACTTGCCTGCGCAAAACACAGCTCGAAAGAGGTTATGGTAGCACACAGACTTTACAGACCGCCATCTGTTGCTACGACGTTCAAGTTATACCGTACACGTTCTCAAGTTCAGATTGAACGCCTTGATTAATAGGCAACTTCTCTGACATAAAAGCTGAAACTCGCTTCAAATCGCTGCCTCAAAACAGTGACGTCATGACACATTTTGAAATGAACACCCAGTACTCTATGAACAATTAACCTTATCTCCAAACGCCCTGGGCCAGGATACGGTCCCTATTTATAACACAATTATTTAAGGTTCAAGTTTATTATATTATTGTGAACTTTATAGCTTTACAAATTTTAGATTTAGAATAAAAGAGGAGTTTCTTCAAAATATCACAGTAAGTGATAGAGCGGTACTTTTAATATGATTCGTAAAATATATGAATACAGTTACATTTCTTATGTACATATTATGAAATTATAAAGAATATTTTACATGTAAAATCCTGAGCAATAAATTTTTCATTTTTACTGGAATTCATGAGTTATGTCTCATGATTAATAGTTGAATATAATGAACTATTAAAAATAATATAATTCGCAACACAATTATGGGACTAAACTGTTGCAGTTATCGACTTGACTCTAAATCTACAGACAAATATTAATTTACCTGACGAAATGTTTTCAGAAACACGAAGTTCATTTCATAATTAAATTATAACATTTTAAAACAAATATAATAAAATAAGTATTTACAGCATATTTTAGAGAGTCCAAAAATAGCCTAAGGCAAATCTCTTTATGGAGAAAAGCAGAGATATAGAGAATTTGTAAAAATATCTTTGAGTATGAACCAAACTGAGAACGTGTATTTTCTTGTAAATCTCGCAATAAACGTCTGCAGAACAGAATACATTTCATGCATAATATGCATAGACATTTAAAACAGAAAAATACTAAGCATCAACTTAGGCGATTATTTAATATGTCAATTATGGTTAGCTGGCCGTTGATTGAATGAAATTTTGAGCAACACAATAAATAGTACGAACCAATAAGAATTAGAATAATATTTTTGTTGCATATTTATAGTCTATGAGGTATTAATCTACTTTTTTATTTTTTATACTACATTAATCTCTTATTTTTCAAAGAACACATGCTTATTTACCAATTAATGAACGAGGAAAGTTAATTAATAGAAGATTTAGGATTTTAAATAGTTTTAATACATAAATTTCCACATACCACGATTGTGTTGGTTTGATTTCTTCTACAAATGTTTAAATACTCAACAAAGATATGAAAATGGGCTAATTATTGTAGATGTTAATGTTAGTGGTACTTGAGTAAGCGAACATAAATCTGCACATGATAGATTCTATTCCACTTATATTACGTTGTTTTGAATTATGTAGAGTTTCAAATTATTTTCTGTCTTATGTACGCAAACTATCCTTGTTTCAGGTTCCGAAAAGATGAATTTGATAATGTGTTGAAGATGACTGAGATGTTTATATGGGACGATATGCCGGAGAGAGATCCGAAGAGTGGGAAACTGACAATGGCTGGATGGATACCAAGAGTTCAAAAAATTATGAAATACGTTCTTATTTGCACTATGTCGATTCACGCTGTTCAAAGTTGCTTTAGAGCAATTCAATATCGGGAGCTAATTTTAGCTAGTTGGTACCCATTTGATACGTCCATCAGTCCGTACTTCGAAATTGTATACATCATACAGGTAACATACAATAATAAGTACATAAGATGTAAGTTTAAAAGTCTAACATTTGTATCGTCCTAATATATAAGCAATACTGTTCTCCTACAGAAGTAATTACTTTAAATATAAAGATCGTAATATAAAATATTATTTTAACTTGCTCATCAGTAAACCGCGGGAGTGCGGGCCCTTTACTGTCAAGTTAAGTAAGACTGGAGCGTTCCTTGGCGAGTGCAATGAACTGTCAAGTAAGCAACTCACTATGCGTGCTTCAAATGTACAGTTTGAGTATATGAATTGCATGCATACAATAATCATACATTTTGTACTTATCTAATTGATGCGTTGCCAATGTAATCTGTTTCTTTACAATAAGGAATTACGATGTACAACTATGTACATACGTAGATTGTCAAAGGAGAAACTTCTGCGTTTATCAGTTAGAATATGTTTGTACTGCGAAAATTGTCTTTCGACATTGCATGAGGTTAACGGAGAGTACGTGAAAAGGTTTACATTGTCATTTAAGTTTTTGTCCTGTTTTTTCACCAAACTGTTCAACACTGCACAGCCATTATTTTTGTTATTACGCTACGTAATTTGTCATTTGCCTTATCAGGATACAGTCCTTGGGGTACCTTGTTAATTATTTCCGATACTTTTCAATTAATTTAATTCACTCGGACATTTGTTGACCAGACATTTCCAGTTGAGTTATAACTTGTGGCAAGTTTCCGTAATTGGCTTTTATAAATTGTAGATTTTGGTGCATATTTTCTGAAATCAAGGATTTTGCTGTTCTAATGGCAACTGAATCTTCGCCGTCTAATTCATGAATAACTAGTTTGACTTTATTGTAACGTTCTGCGAAATATAAGGCAGCTTCAAGCCAGGTGCCCCATCTTGTAACTACGGGTTGAGGTGGAAGGGGTATATGTGGTACAATTTCTCGAAATTTTAATATTCTTGAAGAGGCTTTGAGGTGTTTTTTTATAGACGCTATAAAACAGTCCACATCGCTATATACAGCACGAATAGCTTCAGCAACTCTATGTAGTCCGTGCGCCTGGCAAGTTAAATGCACCATGTTGGTATACCGTTCTTTAAGTTGTTTTGTTGCCTTAATAATACAGTATATGGAGCTGCATCAGTGACGAAAAGAAGTAAATGAACATATTTAATCCCTTCCGGCCATAAAAAGCGCATATCCTTATAAAAAAACTTGGACAATATTTGCATGGTTTACCTTTTCCAATTTCTCTGAAGTTAGCACGAATTTTTCCCTATTCAGTTCTCGGAAAGTAACTTATACCGATCACCACATTTGCCACATATCTACCACTTACGCCTGTAGACTCATCAACTGAAACCCATATATTTTCTGATCGTTCATGCTTTCTCGAAATTTGGCAATCGTATTCTGGTACGAAACTGGTAAATATTCTTTGCGTATTGTCGCTTCTCCTGGAATATATTGATTTATATATTTTTCCAGAAATGATCTAAAGTGGGGATTTCCAAAGTTCTGAATGGAACGTTTGTGTGTACCAACATGTCACATAAGTCTATATTGAATTGTGACCGACTACCGGTATTTTAACTCAATGGTTCCTGTTTGAATTTCGTTCAACATTTTTCTTGTGTGCTTTACTATTACAGTGTCTTTCAAAATAGTACTTCTTAGTTCGTAATAATCTGACGACACATACAACACTTTCTTCTTCTATAATACCCTAAATATATCGCGTCCGATTTGTTCCACTAAATTATTTAGTATTGCACTTCCAGAGCGAGTTGTTTTAGGCATTGCAGTATGTGTCATTTCACACACGCAACTCTTCAGTATGGCAGCTAAACACACTCTGAATGTTTCGGTTTCGATGCACGGAACAGTACGACGAAAGGCGAAAGAGACTTACGATATACTATATACTCGTCTGCATAGTCAACTGCAATCTCCGTATTAGGGCCCGCACTCCCGCGGTCTATTCATCACCTTCATGTCTTCTAATAAGTGCACCGATGAATTAAATGGACAAAATGGAAATGGAAGTTTAAAAATTCGACAATTTGTTTCGCCTGCCGAGATAGGACAACGCGAACTTCTTGGTACCGGTACTTAATTAATTAAGACAAACAGAGATAAATGATACATATGATATGGAATCAGTTACAGGAAAACGATGGTAGCCCTTCTACGTGTAACAAGAACAACCAAATTTTCCCATTTGTATTTTAGACAGTCCAGTAAAAATACCATTGATATTTATAAGACAGTGCAGGAACAAATAGATTGGCGTGTATGTCACTTCCAAGTGTGTATTATTGTTTTCTTTTTAGATGTGTAGGTTGTAGATGTTTCACGGTCAGCACAGACGAATCTATTTTTCATATCATTCTTCATTACAGCAGTAATGCAGCTGATTAAGACTTACTTTCACAATATTCTACTGGATGTAGCATCAATCATTAATGAGACATTCAGATTTCTTTAGTAGCTATGTAGTTTATCAGAGGCGGGCAAAATGTAAGGTGCAATTTATAATAATAATAATAATAATAATAATAATAATAATAATAATAATAATAATAATAATAATAATAATAATGGCTTTATTTAACCTGGCAGAGTTAAGGCCGTAAGGCCTTCTCTTACACTCAACCAGGACTAAAACTTGCTTACACAGTTGAACATAAAACTGGATGGGAATTAAGTAATTACATACTGATACAACTTAGGTACATAATGAGATCAAAAGAGGTTTTTTATTGGGTTATTTTACGACGCTGTATCAACATCTAGGTTATTTAGCGTCTGAATGAAATGAAGGTGATAATGCCGGTGAAATGAGTCCGGGGTCCAGCACCGAAAGTTACCCAGCATTTGCTCGTATTGGGTTGAGGGAAAATTCCGGAAAAAACCTCAACCAGGTAACTTGCCCCGACCGGGATTCGAACCCGGGCCACCTGGTTTCGCGGCCAGACGCGCTGACCGTTACTCCACAGGTGTGGACTCAAAAGAGGTAGTTATATAAAATTTACCTCATAAAGTAAAAATAAACATAGTGAAATACATATTAATGTTGTTAGAATCAAATACGAATCACATAAAAACAGAAGGCGATAATTCAGTAAAAGAAAAATGTACACAGTAAAAATAAAAAAAAATAAACACATTAGTATACATATTAGTATTAGATTACAATTAAATAGGATTTACAATAACCGACAATTGAATAAAATGTACACAAAAATAGATTAATATTAAAAAACAACAACACAGTGGGATATATATTGGCGTTAAGTGATAAATAAACACGATTTAGATAATAAAAATAAGAAACAAAAAAAATAAAAATAAATACAGTGGAACACATTCCATTAAATATTTGCAACGCGTTAGGTCTGGCAACTCATCATAAGATATTTTTCTAATTTACATTTAAAGGAAATTAAAGTTCGGCAGCCCTTGACTTCAGGCGGCAGAGAATTCCAGTGACGAGAAGTAGCAACAGTGAAAGACGAAGAATAAAGAGATGATGTGTGCAGTGGTATTTCGAGCGTGTTATCATATTGTGACCGAGTATTTAAGTTATGATATTGAGAAAGACTGTGGAATCGGACAGATAAGTAAGAGGGAGTAGAGGTGTGCAAAATTCGATATAAGAGAGAAAGGGAATGTAACTTTCTCCTTTCATTTAACCTCAGCCACAATAATTTATCGAAAGAAGGCGAAATGTGATCGTAGTAGCGGACATTACAAATGAAACGAACACACGAATTATGAACACGTTGCAGTTTCTGGGATAAGTCCACCCTGAGATCACTGAATAAAGCGTCACAATAATCGAAATGAGGCATAATAAGAGTCTGTACAAGCGTCTGCTTTAATTTAGCTGGATAGTGGTACAATCTTTTTAATGAGTGAAGAGTGGAAAATACTTTCTTGCATGTGTGTTTGACATGCGTGTCCCAGATAAGGTTAGATTCAAAATGAACTCCCAGGTTTTTTACAGTTGAACTGAATGGAATGATCGCTTTATTCAGAGTCACAGGAGGAAGGTTCAGCTTATTAATATCGGGGATTAATCTTTTATTCGAAAATAAGATAGCCTGGGATTTATCTATATTTAAGTTAAGTTCGAATTGTTGAGACCAAGATGAAACGGATTCGAGATCTTCATTGAGTCTATTAATACAGTCACTTAGTCTATCAGGACTGGCGGAAATTTATAATTGAACGTCGTCTGCATAAATATGATATCTGCAATATTTAAATGACTTGGCGATATCGTTAATATACAGACAGAAAAGCAATGGACCCAATACCGAACCCTGGGGAAATCCTGACTCTACTGTCTGCCAGGAGTAGAACCGATATTAAAGACAACGCGCTGCTGGCGGCCAGTGAGGTAGGAGTGCATCCAGGTGATAACGCTGTCAGAAAAATTTAACACTCGAAGTTTAGTTAATAGTAGATCCATGTCAACAGAGTCAAATGCTTTGCTATAATCCAATAAAATTAATATGCAACCTGCATGACAACAAAATGGCAAAGTGGGGAGAAATAGAGCACTGATATCTACGGTTGGTTTTGTTTTTCGCTTGGGAGATAGTCTGACTTCACACCGATCACAGTTTTTTTTTGGGTTGCAAGTTGCAACACACATTTCGCTCCCCTGTGGATGCTGAGGAGTTGTTTGACAAAATCATCGAATGTAAAACTTTTTCACTTAAGATTTGAGGATAATAAGGAAAGGACAATACATTTTTTATTAACTACGTAATAGTTACATTAACATTATAAATAATATTCTTCTCGGTAAGTTGAGATGATTTCAGAGATGGCAAAATTGTTTTTAACGGAGGATTACAGGTGCAAGATATGACATACATACGCACAGTTAGGGTACTTAAATTGTCAATTATATTACCTTCAAATTTTACGAGAGCGTGGTATGACATCAATAATTAAAGCAACATTCGTTTCATGCCTTTAATTTCGCAACTAATATGCCTCAGATAAGAGGAAACGCAGAAGATGCAGCGAGGTTGAAACTATGCTGCACGTCCTAGGTTCCCGTCCCTATGGTGAAACTCTTACAAGTAGGGACGATGGATTTGGCTGAAAGTGTTACAGGTTTAAGGTTCCTGAAAATGATGGTGTAGATTTTTCGTTTCGGAATTGCATATTTGTGAAAATATAACAATTAAATAAAATCTCGATTGTATATCGTTCTTGCGTGCAGCTTGCTCATAATCTACTTGCAGAGAGCACTAGAGGTGACGAAACTACTTTCTTCCATCCCTGTTAGGAATCTACTGTAGAAGTGAAATATGCTCACATTTGCATTCAGTTGTTTACCATCAGTTCTGCTCTTCTCTTCTACAAGACATGTTAATGTATGTTTGGCAAAAAATGTGGATACAATACTGGAAGAAAAATAAAGTCCTTCAAAAATGTATTTCAAACACTCGTGCGTGTGGAAAATAGTGTCTGCTGTATCAAGAAGTGTGAAGAAGCAGCCATTATAAAATGCCTGTATTGTGAAAAGATGCTGTGTCCTGAATATTTCTTGGTGAACCCGTATTGTCATGTGTGAACATAACAGGTGAGTTTACCCTAAATATTATCCATTTCGTCTGAAATATGAACCCATTACACTTCTATATTTCTAACAGGAATTGAGAAAAGTAGTTACCTTGCCTCTAGTGATCTCTGCGAGTAGGTTATGTGCAGACTGCGTTCAAGAACGAAATATAATCCAGATTTTTAAAATTGATGTATTTTCACAAATATGCAATTCCGAAACGAGAGACCTTCACCATCGTTTTCAGGAATCTTAAATCAGTTTATATTACCACTTTCAGCAAAATCCATCGTGTCCTACCGAAAATCCTCCCTCGTTAGTAACACAGCAGACATCATAATATCTGATAGCCTATCGCAACTGCATTATGAGAGAAAGGTTTCATGGTTTTTTTAAGTTTACGGACTCGCTTTGAATGGGAGCAACAGAAAGATAGACATGCTTGTGAAAAATTCAGGTGAAAAAAAATGTGACATCTTTAACCCCAATATTTGATTTGAATTACGGTCTAACCAGTCGCAAGAGATGAATGAGGAGAAGACAGAACTTTACATTCCTACTGTTGACTTCTACGAATGCAGTTAAGAATTTGATAACATCGAGGTTATAGATCTCTTGGTTGCTACCTATATTTTACGGCACAAACAGTAGAACAATTTCGAGTTGAGGAACAAATTTTTTTAAGAATTTGCAATTTTGTGTTACGCATGTTTCTCGCCTACCGTTATATTTTGGGTCCCCCTTGAATCATTTCTAATCTTCTACTACATAAGACACATTGTCCATGATAACCAAATAGTTTTCCTATGAAGAGGTAGGTAGACGAATATGTATTATATTTTATATATTATGAGTGTGTATCAATCATGTCCGCTACTGTGAGATGCGGGAATCCCAGGTACAAGAAAGAATATTATGCTCTTCAATCAGAGACAGGAACTTTTTAGAAGTTCTCCAGAGAACTGAGAAAGCTTTCTAATAATTATACTGCAATTTGAACGAAAGTAAATTGAAGTGCAAACCAATACAAGTGGTGTGGAAACGAATAAACTATCAAAACGGTTAGCTTTACATATATATATATATATATATATATATATATATATATACACACACATATTCCTCGTAAAATTAAAAATTCCGTAAGAAAAAACAATATGTTGGCGGCTACACTTAGGCCTAATAAAAGAGTATTTAAAATTAGTAAACCTGGGCGTAAATAACTCGATTGAGTCGCTTCAGACCACCCCTTAACTCCCCACTCCACCTTCCCAGGCTGAAACAGTAATTTTTTGGTGCGTTATGGGCAGGCAGGAACGTCAGTGACGGGTTGTATCAGTCGAGCATCATAATATTACGAACTTTAGACTCTCGCTGGTCGCCTAAAACCCACAGCCTTACTGCGCGCTTGTTTTTGTTTTTTTATTTATTCATTTGTTGTTGAACATAACAGGCAAAGCCCAATTACAAGGTTATAAGGAGGTGTAAGCAAATAGGACATGGGCTAGGGTTTCTCCAACTCTTTCACTTCCTCTCTTCTGCCCAGAGCTGATTTAATAGACCATCAGTCACCCTTCCAGACAGGACTGGCGTTACAAACCCCCGTTTGAGAATAACTTTTCTGAGTCGAAAATATATCGATATTGGACGGAGATACAATTATGGCATGCTTACAGGTACTTTTACTCGATGTACGGTATTGATTACAAGTATATGACTTTTAGTTTATGCTCACAATTTTGCCATTGTAATGAAATTTGTCCCTGAATGTTAAGTTTGTAATCAAAAACAGCGAAACAAAGATAATACATCAATATAATATAATAAATCTAAATCACAGAGAGAGAAATTCGCCATCAAAAGACAAATTTTGCCAATATACTTTCATTTCTTCTGTCCGGAAGCATATAGAAAACTTCTCCGAGTACTTAAGCCGTTTGGAGCACTTTCCCCAATTAGGCCTATATTCAGATTTCCAAGAACTATAATTATTTCTTGAACAACTTCTTACTTGCTTACAAATGGCTTTTAAGGAACCCGCAAGTTAATTGCCGCCCTCACATAAGCCCGCCATCGGTCCCTATCGTGTGCAAGATTAATCCAGTCTCTATCATCATATCACACCGCCCTCAAATCCATTTTAATATTATTCTCCCATCTACGTCTCGGCCTCCCCGAAGTTCTTTTTCCTCCCCGATCTCCCAACTAACACTCTATGTGCATTTCTGGGTTCGCCGATACGTGTTACAAGCCCTACCCATCTCAAACGTCTGGATTTAATGTTTCTAATTATGTCAGGTGAAGAATACAATGCCTACAGTTCTGCACAGCATTTCTTCGTGCTTATAAATTGTTAGTTACCACAAAATATTAATCCAAGGTTAACTCCTACACGGAAATCCGGTAACTTAGTTTTTTGACTTATGATAACTTACTGGTATTTAACTGGAAGCTATAAATTACGTTCGAAAGTATATAATTCTTAGTAGGCCTATATTAAGTTGCCTTCACACCGTACTTCAAGAATGGAAACTTAATTTGAACATATTCCATAACCTTTTTTTCTTACTTCCAGGTATTATCAACATTTCTCGTATGTAGCACGGTATATGTTTTCCCTGCTATGTTCGTCACATCAGTATGTATTGCATGTAGCCAGCTGGATAAGCTAGAAAGGAATCTGCTTCGAATACAACAGAAACACCACAATCCAGAGGAAAATGCTTATTCAAGTTGCGAAAATTTCGCTGAGATGCAGAAAGAATTAAATGAATGCGTTCGACACCATCAAAAAATAATAAGGTAATTTGAAAAAGTGTCAGTATTCAAAAAAAATTTCAATGATTCAGAGTATCATTTCGACAGGAATTAGCGTAATGCAATTAAGATAACAATTTGCTTTAAAATGCTAATGTGTTTAATGAATGGGATGAAATAAGATGTAACTCAGCGGTCGTCAGCACAGAGCACTCTGGGACTAGCGTCTTTTACCCGCGGAGAACACAGTGCACCATGGTGCACTCGTAGCTGCTAGCGGGTATGCTCTCTATCTCTTTCTGTTGCATGATGGGGCATACGAGACGGCTCCACTTACCCTTTGCACATTTCAGCGAGTGCTGACGACCACTGATGTAACTAATAGTCGGCCCTCAAATATTAGTGAATGGAAACAAAATATACTCTTAAGAGGAAAAGTAAATGACTGTCAATTGTCTCTGGCTCAAAAACAATTATTTGCCTACTTTGTACAAGAGACATGAGAATATTCCAGTAGTATGTATGTATTACTGTTATTTATCTCTCTGTGTGTACAAAACCTTCGAAATCTATTAGAGAAAATCAGTGACAATTAAGCGAGTGTCCCATTAGAAATGATCAAGAAGAGCAAGGTGAATACCTAATACTTGAACGAGAATCTTCTTTATGTAAGTATGTGGAAAATTCTAAACCCAAACTAGGTAAGGACTAGAGAATTCATTGAGATATGTTTTCAACAGTATTTAAGAGTATGACTGTAAAGGTGACGGAAGAGGTTCACAAAGAGATAAATTTAATTTAGCTGGTGATGTTTTTATGGGATCAGCTAATATACCATTGCAGTAAAAATAGAATATATCGACTACAAAAAGATTCTTGCCTTACACTACTGCAATGATCCCAAAACCTTCTTTATATGACGGATACCGCTTGAAGAACCTCACTTTCTTATTGAACATAACGGGGTTCTCTTTCAGAAGGTTTAAAATTTGAATTACTCGAAACATCTAGTTCCAGGACACGGCGGAATACCCAAAAACCTAATTCTGGTTACAGTTACCGTGAAAGCCTAATACTCATATAAAGGCTGGTTCACAATAAACCAGGAACGGAAACGACGAGAACGGAAATAAAGTTAAAATAAACGTATTTAAATGTGAGCATTCACAATAGTTAATTGTGATTGCTCACATTTAAATATATTTATTTTAACAATATTTTCTTTCTCGTTCTCGTTTCCGTTCCCGGTTTATTGTGAACCATCCTTAATCAGCCTCTATGCGGAGGAAACTCACAGAGAAACATTAGGCAATTTTAACAAATAGGCCTACTGGAAATATGAAGTTCCAGGACACTGTGGAATATCCAAGAACCTAATTCTCATCACAGTGACCGTGAAAACCTAAAACCTCCGTGTGAGTGCCTGGCATAAGCTCGGCTCTTATGCCATCGCTTGCCGATATTCAGCCTACTGGAACTACGTACACAGGATTAAGAATCGCATTGTACTTTTTGAATGAAACGTAACTCAAAGGCAATATTTTCAGTTCCCAATCCATAAATTATTCTACTCGAAATTATCCGTATGTTGATTTCGTTAAAATGATGTAGATACGTAATCTTGCTCAATTTTAATATTTTAAAATACTTATTACATTTATATTTATGTTTCAGGTACTTAGATAACTTGGAAAATGCAATGAATTTTCCCATTGCTGGAATATTACTTACTCAGTTAATTACTCTGTGCACAATTGCTTTTTCCGCTATTGTGGTACGTATGTATGTATTTTATAATTTACTTTGCAGTATTTACTGAAGTAGCATTGTAGCAATTTTATCAGTATATTTTTAAGGTATTATTAATATAAACAGGATTCAAATCTATTCATCATAACTGAATACGCAGATTTCAATGAAGTTTAGGTGAAATCAGAGGCTAAATTAAAAAAAAAATTCAAAATTTGATTTTTGTTCGATATAACTTATTTTGGTCCCGCGCCGTGGCCTAAGGCATCCTGCCTAGTACTCGCGTTACGGAATGCGAGCTGGTTCGAGTCCTCATTGGGAAATAAATTTTCTCATGAAATTTCGACCAGTGTATGGGACCGGTGCCCACACAGCATCGGGATGCACTTGGGGAGCTACGATATGTAGCGAAATCCGGTTGCGAAAGCCAGCTATAAAGGCTGGGGGATTCATCGTGCTTACCACACGATACCTCCATTCTGGTTGGATGACCGTCCACCTCTACTTCGGCATGTAGGCGTGAGGCCAGCAGCCGGCTGATCGGTCTGGGTCCTTCACGGGCTGTAGCGCCACGGATTACTATAATTTATTTTTAATTTTCTGCGTAATTTCGTATATAATTCATTAAAAATTGTAATTCTAAGTGCTATTAATTGAGTAATAAGTTATGTGTGTCGAACTGCTTTTTTTTCATTGCACACAATTTCATAAACATATATTAACATTCCTGAAAATATTTGGTAAAGAAGTTTTTATTACTATGATGTACCGAAGTAGATATATTTGAGTGCACGAATTCTGCGTTACCATATGGTGAAGAATGGGTAGAACGGAGAAAAATTCTCTCCGGCACCGGGACTGGAACCCGACTTTTCAGCTCTACGTCCTGACGCTTAATCCACTAAGCCACACCGGATTCCAGTTCCGATGCCGGATTGAATCCTTCTCAGTTTAAGTTCTACCTTCTCTGTTTTCTTTAGGTGGCCTACCCTCATGTACTGTCACATAATATGCTTCTTTTCTTCCAAAACAGCATCAATCCTTGTCTAAAAGTTTGTATTATTGTGCACGTCACTTAAAAACTCGCTCAGTTCGTAGACCAGTGGATAAAAGACTATCCAGTACTTTAATAAAAATGGACTTTAGCGTTTCGGGATTACACTCTTTAATTATTATAATTGCTCTTAATTTCCAAGAATAAAATGGAAATTATGCCCTCATCTTTATGTAATTTGTTTAAATATCACAAACGCTAAAATGTTGCAATTTTTTCACCATCAAAGCAGTGAAACCGAAGTTATACAAATTAGGCATATTATAAATCTTGCCTAATTCTTAGTATTGTATTTTAAGTAATGAATCATACAAGAATGATTTCATGTTAAGTGCCAGAAAATGTGTGGTCCATAACACATACTTCTTCAATCTTGACAATTTAAAGAAATATAATCATTTACAGTTCCGCCCATGTACTCTACAATCTTGTATCTATGCATATCTGCAATATTTAAATATAATTTCAGAGTTGGGGTGATATTGTGGACATGTTTCAATCCGTCACGCTCTATGTACTCATGATGCTTGTAGTTTTCACGTACTGCGGCATGGGTACGGTTATAACACATAAGGTAAGTGCACACATCCCCTAGTTTCTATAAGTTTAATATCAATTTCAATGTCATAAAATCTCTTTTTAAATTACATAACCTCAAGTTAGCAGAGAAATGTAATACGAAAGAATTGAAGTACTTTATAATATTAAATTTTGTTTTCACATTAAATATAATATTTCCACCAATCGCAAGGTTTAAATCAGGGCTGGGCACCAAGAGCGATTTATACTCTCTCACGGGGAGCCATATGACTTCTCTTCAACCCCTTTCTCCCCCGCCGAACACCGCGCAGCGTTAATTCCGTGACGGAAGAATATTAAGCGTTCCCGCTTAGAGTTTGGATTCGCTCTCGGTGCAATAAATAATGAGTGCAATTCTGCCTAACTTTTTCTTTTAGAGTATCTTCCCACTTTTCGCTATGGTCCTCTCAAAACATTTAGTAGGTCTATTATTCCTTCAAGTTTATAAAATTTAAAATGTCTATTGCATAACACCTTTGTATTCTTTGGTCTATGGAATTATGTTTCCTAACTCAGGTACTGACTCCTAATTTCGTTTCTTCTGAACGGCCTTTAAATTTTCGTGAGAGAAGAACTGCACTTCGCAAGAACTTCTCACTTCGGCTAACATCAAATTGAATGTTTTAGTTGTATGGTCAAACTGACATTAGCAATCTGAAACATGTATATTTGCAGGTGAATAAAAAAAACTTTTTTTATAAATTAATTTTTCTCAAAATAGACATACCATTTCAATATGCCAATGCTTTATACGCTCTTCTATTCGAGGGAAAAATAAGCATAATTATAATAGTTTAGTTAAACCGAATTATAAATAATAATGCATTTAAACTAAATATCACTTTTGAAGATACGAGGAATCACAACTTAGCCATCGATATTTAATGCAAAAACATTAAATGGTTTATGTGTATCGATTTTACTCTACAAGTGCGTTACCACTTTGTAAACATAATAATGGTATCGCTTATTCTGATCTCACTGCAGCATTTCCCCTTATTTTATACGCACATGCTTTGTGGATGACGAAATGCTTTCTTGTATCTTAGATGGGAGGACTATTTTTTAGAGATATGTTTAGCTTCTTCAAATAAGTTTGCAATTGCTCATAAACTCCTTTTCTCTACATGCAATTTACGTGTACCAAATTACAAATACAACTTTAATATTACACTGATAATAGTTCCCTCGTAAGAATTAAACCAGCCTTTTGAAGACATGTCGTTATTTTGTAATTCATATATCCTTACGCCTTGTTTTGACTTTATGGAATATATGATTTTTATCACAGACATTAATTAAACAAATGATTCTTCTCCGAAATCATCGTCTGAGTCTTTGCCAGCAATGAATACAAAAATATACGACGATTCACATTATGTACATCGTAATCTTTATGTTTGACTTGACTGCCAAAGTTTATACGATTTTCAGCTGCTGTGTAGGTACCGTAGTTTCTCTTATTGCAAAAGCTTTTCCTTATTTATCTTTCACCACTATACTCAAATTGCAATATCGAAATCTATCTAAAAAAACTTTGCAGCACAATATTAATGAACAGTGGAAAAGAATAGTAGTTTTAATTTATTTATCATATAATATACAGAGGGTCCCGAGAAATGTACACACACTGACAGGAGATATTATCTATTTAATGTATTTCAAAGTTGTACCGAAAAACAACAGTAATGTGTAGGATGATGTCCTGTAAACAGATGAGACTCACATACTGCGCGACAGGTCAATCAATAATAAAAAAATGGAGGCAAAATTATCGTTTTAACAGCGGAAAGCAATTTTCAAATGGTATTGGAGATCCGAGAATGTTGTTGAAGTTCAACGGCAATGGAGACGTGAGTACAGAACAGAACCATCAACGCGATTAATAATTTCACGCATTCGTGACAAATTTGAGACTCATGATACCCTATGCGATGTTCACAAGGGCAGATTTGGGAGACCTCGCACATCAACAAGCCCCGCGTCCTCGGCTATGGTTTTGGAAAGTTTTGAGGACTCACTGCAGAAATGTACAAAGCAAATCGACAGCGTTCTCCGGATCTAACTCCGTTGTACTTTTACCTATGGGAGACTCTTAAGAATGTTGTATACCGTAGAAACCAGCTACACTGGCAGCACTTCGGGAAGGAATTGAAACAGCATGTGCCTCAATCGCTGAGGAATGTTCTCAAACGTTGCTCGAACAGTATTTCAACGTACTCAGATGTTTTCGACGTCCATGGTGGGCATTTTGAGCAACTGTCTAAGATGATTAGTGCTCATCATATTCTGTTTGTGTGAATTCAGCTTTGTTATGTTAACATACTTTTTCGACGCCGATGGTGGGCATTTTGAGCAACTGTAGTAACTGTTGTAACTGTAAAAGTCTAAGACGATTAGTGCTCATTTTCTGTTTGTGTGAATTTAGCTTTGTTATGTTACCATAGTTTTTTCTTTGCTTGAAGTGTGTATACATTTTTTGACACCCCTGTATAATATTTCCAGTAATCCCCTGATATATAAACCACTATGAAGTAATGATTAGCACGTCTGGTCATGAAATGAGCGGGCCCGGGTTCAAATCCTGGTTGGAACAAGTTATCTGGTTGGGTTTCTTCCGGGGTTTTCCCTCAACTAATTGAAGAAGAATTACTTTGTAACTTCGGCGTTGGACCTCGGACTCATTTCACTATCATTAATTTACATACCATCGTCATCCATTTCATAGCCCGGGGTAAGTTCACAGTGCGGCGTGTTGTACTTGTAGGCTACAACAGCGCAGCCGTTGGGCTACCAAATCATTCACGAAATAAAAGTGGTAAGCACAATAAACCTCTGGCTGCAGTGCAAGTCTTCGAGTCCCTCCTCTGTACAAGAGAGAAAAAACCCACAGGCATAAAGAAATAACGTGAGAATATGTATGGGATGTGACCAGAGGTTTTGAATGCATTGGCTGTGACGGTGTCATCAGCATTGTCCCCTATCTGTAAAAATGTAATTCAATCAAGAATTCATCCTCACGTGAATTGTTCGTACAAATAGGCCTATGTAACACCATCGTGATGAATTGTTTCAGTATGAGAGTGTAAGGGAGGCTGCCTGGTCCTCCGACTGGATAGGGACGCCAGTTTCTTATCAACGATGTATCCTATTCATCATTGCTAAATCCAACCAAGAGTTCAAGCTTACTGCTGGAAAATGTGTTCCATTATCTAATACTACAATGATGAATGTAAGTCTGACTTCGTGGATAGCAACACAGAAATTGAAATTGTTAGTAACTGTTCCACGTACTTTTAGAATCTTTAAGACGTGGATGATTACTCTGCACGAAATGATGTTTAAATATTTATTCAAAGCAAGATACGTTTCCAAATACAGTGGACGCTCTTAAGTTCGACAGAAAGAAAGTTCGACTTCTCATAGTTCGACTACTTGTGTATGCGCTTCTAGTAGCTACCACAGTTCCGTCTCACAAACAAGGAGAATTAGAAAGGTCCTATACGGGCACTAAGAAATGGGTTTGCCATTTGAATGGAAATTAGATCTGTGTCTTGTACTGATACTTTTGTTAAAGGAAAAGTGAATATTTTATAGATTAGGACATCCATATTTAATCTCCGATTTTAAATGACTGAACTCTTCTTTTTCAATTTAGAATTGTGTTGTTTGTGAGACGGAACTGTGGTAGCTACTAGAAGCGCATACACAAGTCTCGGGGCGGGCAGGAAATGCAAGTACAGTACTGTATTCGTCGATGGATAATCAATAAGAATTTGTATTCATTTCACCTGCCACACCCACTACCCTTATTGGACTGAACTTTCAATTCTGTTCTGTGGAACGTAGGAGAATCCACTGTATTAAAAATACACTGAAAATTAAAGACGCATAATTGCTTGTGAATATTGATTTACAAATTTTCTCCACTGCACGCAAGTAAGATTTACTTATGATATTAAGAATGCATCACTGAGTGAAAATATCACTTTTTACACGATAGTGTGTTTTCTCGTCGTTACAGCAAACAACCGCTACGATTGAAATTTGATATCGCTGAATGCAGATTTTCCAACTTAGATAAGTATGTTGAAATATTACAAATAACTGCTGTAGAGTAGTAATGAAAACGACTGTCTTCTATATTGTAGGCCTATGTTACAATCCTAAAATGCATGTGAAATTCATACGCAAAACACAGCATTAATTAATATACATTATACGAAACAAATCACGGCATTTGAAATGTACTGAACTTCATTTAAACAATTCAAACTTCACTTAAGAAAAATACATAAAAATTATTCCAATTGAACACGGAATATGTATTATAAGTACCTCAATCATTTTTACACCCTCACATTGAAGTTGATGGTAAAGTTTGTACGCTTGTCAGACTGCTAACACCATCAGCTGTTCATAGTGTAATGTACGTACTGTAGGCCCTATATTAAGGTTTTTAAAAGTATTATCAAAGTATACTGTCGTGCAGAAACTACTGTACAAGTAAAGTGCATTAAAAATTCTCGGAATTGAAAAACTGTCTCCACTCCTTTTTCAAAAGAAACTACTGTACAATAAACGTTTGTGAAATGCATTAAAAATTCTCGGAATTGAAAAACTGTCTCCACTCATTTTTCAAAATTTTCCTCGATTTTGTAAAGGGCACTTCCCAACCTTAAACCGTAATATATACTATTGCATATGTAATTCATAGGTAATATACAGGTGTTCCGGAAAAAAGTACCATATCTTGAGAAATATATTCCTTTTCTTAATTATGTAAATGATGAAAATAGTTTACATAGGCTATGCATAGGTCCGGAAATGTTTAGTTTGCGAGTTAAAGGCTTGCACAACCCGTGGTAATCGGTTTCCCGCAAGTGGTTTCCTGCAGCACAGGATACTTTATAACTAGCTCACGGAAATCTGTCTGTGACAATGCGTGTACTCATTGCAGATGTTGGAATACTATCCATACAGTCGAATGACGAATATGCACTTGCAATGCTAACCTTGCTGGCTGAATTCAGAAGTCGCGTTCGCAATATCCAGAAGCTCTTCCTCTTATGCAGGAGTTTTAGATATTTGGTCATCCTCTTTGACAGCACGAGGTGCAAAATTGTCATATTTACACACGTGGAGATGAATGTTCACAATTGTTTTCCTGTCTGAACATTTTCGGTAATACAAACGGCGAGTCTCTAAAGCTTTTCTTTTGCCAAACCATACATGAAGTGCATAATTTATCTACTCACTCCTAATTTGTGAACATAGTTTCAACAACGCTCAATGAACATATTATTTTTATTTTTATTATTATAATTACTATTATTATTATTATTATTATTATTATTATTTTATTATTATCATTACAAGTTACAAATACCAGATTGTGTTGGACAGTACAGCTCATGCATTTTGTCAAGACAATCGCGATGCGCAGTAGGGCAACAAGGTTTCAGTGGAGGAGGTAGGTGTAGAAGGGAAGGTTGGGTTTCTGTCTACCGAGTTCAATGCAAAGACTAACTCATTCTCCTATAATTCGTAAGTAGACTCATCCGATCTCGTACGCAGCTCTGTAGGAAGAGTGGGGGAGTGTCTGGACATAATGCTTCAGCTGTACCTTGTGATGCAGAAAACATCACAATTAAAAGACTAATGATTATGCTACCTTTGCACGGTCAAAATAACACAGCCCTTCAAAATTAATCATAGGAGATAAAGACACTCCTGTTAGCACGTGTTGTGAAAGTCTAGAACTAGGGAACGGAACATTTCTGGACCTAAGTAAATATATATATATATATATACACACATATATACATTATTTTGATTAGTTACGAAAAAGTAATACATTCGTATAATTACATCGCTTACTTTTGCGACATTTCTATTATAATTTTATACACAAGTCTCACACTATAAGAAATAACCCTAATTTTGTATGGGGAGATGTTTCGCTATTCGCTGTTCTGAAATCATAAATGTAGACCTACTCTGATTTTACTTTCACTTATAAATATTCAATTCATAGGTACACATGGAAGAGATGAATAATACCTACACTCTCAACTTACTGATATAGTTCAATTATGCTATCTAAAAATTTTGATGTGGGTGACAAATAGTTGGAAAAATGTGGCCTGAAGCTCACTACTTCAAGGTAACTGTATAATTGTCATAAATGTATGTCACGGAAACGCCGGCTTTATTTTCCTTCCGAAAGGAGAAGCCCTACAGTTTCTATCCACATTGAAGATCAACCTCCTTCGACTAAACCACTGGCATTTTTAGCCTTATGTAGGCGGATTTTATTATAAAACAAGGATTTTGTTGACGACAATACAATGACTAGGCGTGATTTTATTTTTTTCCAACCAAATATAAATCTTTTCCGACTTCTCGTGATGCAAGATTCATACCAGTTATCTTTTCATATTCATGTGATATTTTATTTTCCCACAGATTCTGAACGAGTCTCTATCCTTCTTCATGTTTCTACTCACCATGAAGGATCAGAAGAAAGGACATGACAAAGAATAGTATGCCTACGATCACACAAGGAATGTATTTTACATACTGATAATTAATTTTAAATTACCGAGACTCAAGAACACTGAAAATGTAAGGGATTATTTTCAATTTCCAGCTACATATTGTGGTGTGTAACGCCTTGGTATTTCTGAACTGACGCATGCGACGTGCGAGGCGAGCCTCGCACAAATCTGGACTACATGAGAGATAGTGAGTGGTTTCTATAAATGTGAGATGCGAGGTCCGCGCACCTCGCAGCCATAGAAGCCACTCACTTTCTCTCGTGTAGTGTCGTGGTGGGGCCTCGCACCTCGCAACTCGCACGTCGCATGAGTCGGTTCGGAAAAACCAAGTCGTTAATATTCTTTTTAATCAGAAGCAGTATTTCGCTATATAAATGACAAGGAAAATACTCCACAAAGTTACCATGAAACGGATCACTTACTGACTGCAACTTCGTTCCTTTGTGAATCCGCCATGACGAACAAATGATAATACTTATAATAGATTTCTATATCTTTTTCGATAGATCTCAACGTGATTGATAGTAATTATAAATATCCATTTAACTTTTACATTTATGGTGACTCATAAATGTATGGCATAGTGACATATACAAGGTGTTTAAAAAATACGGGGCATAATTTCAGATATGTATTTCCCACATGTATACAATCAAAATAGTTCATTACAACATGTGTCCGGAAATGCTTCATTTCCGAGTTATGGCCTTCACAACATTGAAATTCACCGGAACGTTTTTTTTTTTTTTCCGCAGGTCGTTGACGTCAAAGGAGACATTAAGAGGGCACTCTGACAGTTCATTCCGACGCGAAGGTTACATTCAGTGTTGTGTAGGCGTTAGACTGTGCGACATGTATTCAAATCAAGAGCTGGCAGAGATACACTTAATGTACGGTAAGGCGGACGCCAATGCTGCGCTGGCTCGTCGTTTGTACCAGGAAAGGTACCCACAGCGACAATGTCCAGATCGGAAGACATTTGTACGTCTCCATTACCGTCTGTGCGAGTATGGAAAATTTAACTCTCCTGGTTTGGGAAGGGGACGACCAAGATCTACAACTCCAGAAGTGCAGGAGGAGATTCTGGAGGCTGTGAACATGACTCCTTCTATCAGCACACGAAGGGTAGCGTTACAAGTCAATGTTCCTCATACGACTGTCTGGAGACTGTTGAAAGAGTATCAATTGTATCCTTATCATTTCCAACGTGTACAGGCCCTGTCACCAGCAGATTACCCTGCACGAGTTAGGTTCTGTCAGTGGTTCTTGCAGCAGTGTGGTGTAAATCCGAACTTTCCTGCCTTAGTATTATTTACAGATGAAGCACAATTCACACGAGATGGCATAACAAATTTCCACAATCAGCATGTATGGGCGTATGAAAACCCACGTGCAACTGTTCCATCTCATCACCAGGTGCGATTCTCCCTCAACATGTGGGCCGGTATCATCGGTGATCGATTAGGTGGACCCCATGTACTTGTAAACAGACTTACGGGGCAGGCGTACACAAACTTCCTGAAAAACACTATACCTCATGTTTTAGAAGACACTCCACTGATCAATCGTCAACACATTCACTTCTTGCATGATGGCGCTCCTGCATACTTCAGTCGTACGGCTCGCCGGTACTTGGATCGAAGGTTTCCTGATCGATGGATAGGTAGAGGTGGCCCAATTGCTTGGCCTCCACTATCACCTGATCTGAACCCTCTCGATTTCTACTTGTGGGGGCATTTAAAATCATTGGTTTATTCGTCTCCGGTGCCTGATTTGGAATCCCTTCCAAACCGAATTGTGGCATGTTCTGAGGACATACGCAATACTCCTGGAGTTTGGGATCGTGTTCGCAGGTCAATGAGACATCGATGTGAGGTCTGTATTCAAGCAGGAGGTGGACATTTTGAACATCTTCTGTAATGACAACGACCTGCGGAAAGAAAAACGTTCCGGTGAATTTCAATATTGTGAAGGTCATAACTCGGAAATGAAGCATTTCCGGACACATGTTGTAATGAACTATTTTGATTGTCTACATGTGGGAAATACATACCTAAAATTATGTCCCGTATTTTTGTAACCCCCTTTATAGTGACAGTATTTTCAATTCACCGTTATACATTTGTTCAAAATGAAACTAGCCGACTGCATCTTGAGCAGTGACTTTTGTTTAATTTCTGTTCTGGTGAGCTCGCTGCCCGTAAGTGGAAAGCTCTCCGCTCATTTTCCGTGCTCACAAGATAAGGAACTCATGGTGACAACCACCACAGAAAGCCTGTAATGTAATAGTGCTTAGACTGCTAGATCTCACGCAGAGAGTGTGGTATCCACGTTCGATTCTCCGCTGTTGACATTTTTGAAATTATTTCTTTCCAACTGATTCTTAATGTAAAATCTTCAGTTAACTTTGTTAAAGATATTTGATTGTAGCTATAGATGATTATATGGTTCATGAACATTTGTCGTTATGAAATCAATTATTCACCAATGGTATAGAAAAAGTACGAATTTGTCGCCTCCCCAATTTGAATCATTCGCCATCCTCCAAAAAATCATTATTGCATATTTTTATCGGTATAATGGGCTATGAAGTTTTCTCCTACCGGTGCAGGTGGAATGAATACATATCCTCCATTTCATTTTCCATTTGCCTTACAAGCACTATGGTAAAAATGCTGATTTGTGGAACTGAGTCCAGAATTCCTGGGATATTATAACCATAAAAATAAATTATTTCTTAAGATTAGTTAACTCCATGCGACACAGGCTGAGAACAGTTATAAATGTAGAAGGCTATTAGAGTGGTAATTGAGGTGGTCGCTTTCTATTTTTTTGTAAATATAAGATTAAGGATTATTTTTTCATTTAAAAAGGTATAATTTTTATTTTATTTCAGAATACCAGAGATAGGAGCCAAATAATAAAAGAGAAAGTTACAATAAAGATAAAATAATGGAGCAAAATTATTTTTCATTAACCTATTACTGAATATAGGCAGTGAACAGTAAGTAGTGTCAGTTTTAGGAGGTTATTCTATGATATAGCCTATTTCAAACAAAAACGTTTAATACAATTCATCTAATTTTTGCTACCTTTTCGAGATAAAAATGGTTTTATATTAAATATTTCATAGCGTGTTTTGGAAAAACAATTGATTTAATTTCCAACATGCTTTATCAATTTAAGAGAGCAGTGTATCATGATAATAAATTACAGTAAGAATTTTAGTTGTCCTTTAAATATGCAGAAATTGTATTCGAACAAATGTATAAAAATTTTTTGTTTAAACGCTTTGCGGCATTCGTTTGCTCCACTTCTCCTTTACGAAACGTTTCTTCACAAGATTGTTGTGGGATTGTGAAACAGCTATCGATCAATAGAACTACAAGGCTCTCCCGAACGGAAGTACAGATACAGTATTAAAATTTTGAGCCAGTCTTGATGGGAGTCCACCTGTATGTAGGCAACAATTTCACACTGCTCTCCACAGTAGCATATATAAAGTTGTTGGCTGATGGAAATGACTTACTTTGTCCTTATGCCCGCGGATTGCTACTCCCTGCTATCATAAATATAACAACTATGAAAATAATTTGTGTAAGGCGACAGATTGCACAATTTTTCTGCTTTAAATGTGTACATAAAGCTGCAAGTAGTATTTTCCTTCAACCAATTATTACATATATGCTTCCTAATTCAAATTTATAGTAGTTAACCGGTAAACTTACACAATGTTGTTGTTTAGTAAACTGACAGGTCTGAACCCCACAAGTGATACCAACATGGCACTACTTATGAGGCAACTAGGCCAGGAGGTAATGGGATAGAGTGGCCAGTTCCTTTCCCCTCCTTTACACACATTGTCGATTAGCTACATATTCCACTGAGAAAATAAATTTACAGAAATGTGTATAAACCCAAAGGTATATTTCTATTAACTACTTTCTTCACTATCTTGTTCTCTCCCCCATCACTCCAACGTACACGCGAATTATAGTATGTAGTTAGTGAGGTTTAAAAAAGGGCTTGTCAGTTAATAGGCTATGGCTATTTGCGCCCTTTTATACTATGTATCTATTGACTCCAAGCTATAGTAATATGTGTTACAAGAGCGGTATTTTGAAGTTTTCATATTCGAGGAAAAGTTAGAAAAAGCGAAACGTAGTTGAGCTTTTTTAATTTCTGAGAATTGAAAGAAAACATACCGCTCGTGTATCGTACATTATTTTGTGCGAAGATCGTTTATTACATACCTGAAAGAGGAATTTCTAATTAGTTGCAATGAAATCTCCATCCTGGTTTCTGTTCAATGACGGAAAATTTGCAAAACAAAAATATCTATCTTCAACATTTTTGCTTTAAAATGTGTTCTGTGTTTACTATACTCCAGCAGGCAGTGATATACGTCTGTCTTTTTTTTCCCCCAGTCTATAGAATCTTGTTGATTTTTTCACTGCTTCCTTAATGTTACTTGCATCACGAATGCAGTCTAACTTTAGTGGAGTTGTAGAGTTTACTTAATTTTTGCAAATATTTAAAAACAATAATTAACAGTGCAATTCAGGTGAAATTGCAGTGGTAAGTTTCCAATTTATAATTACTGCTATATCGAACGTCTCTAAAAATAATATGTTAAAAGCCTAAAACAGTAAAATCAATATGTCACTTAAGCGGTAAGAAGAGGGAAATTGTTATGTGTGTTAGGTTGAAAATACTGAATGTGGAATTTTAGACTTTCCGCGGATTGGTTTTGTGCGTTATCACAGTTCAGCACATTTTAAAATATTTCTCTAGGAAACGAAAATTCATTTTTTTTCAATAAAAGTTCTGCAAATTTAAGAGACTAACTAAGTTTCCTTCCATTATTTGTTATGATTTCCCCCATCTCTTACACTGACTGAGAGTAATGGGAATTTTTCAATAGTTTCCTAAATTGCGCTACAAAACATTTTAGTACTGCATTTTTTTCTCGCAAATACCAGTAAAATTGCATTTAACTTTTTTATTTGAAATATAATGTCTCAAAAATAACGTCCTCAAATTAATAACATTCTCTATAAACGACTGTATGAACTTTGTTATGCATTTCTGATATTATTTTGGCATAATCTCTGTCTTAACGGAGTTTTAGTTTCACAAAACCAGATTTATTACGCTGCACTTGATTAATACTATCACTATGCTAATTCCAACTTTCATATACAGGGTGTTTCAAAAATACGGGACATTATTTCAGGTATGTATTTCCCACATGTAGACAATCAAAATAGTTCATTACAACATGTGTCCGGAAATGCTTTATTTTCGAGTTATGGCCTTCACAACATTGAAATTCACCGGAATGTTTTTCTTTCCGCAGGACGTTGTCATTAGAGAAGATGTTCAAAATGTCCACCTCCTGCTTGAATACAGACCTCACATCGATGTCTCATTGACCTGAGAACACGATCCCAAACTCCAGGAGTATTGCGAATGTCCTCAGAACATGCCACAATTCTATTCCGAAGGGATTCCAAATCAGGCACCGGAGATGAATGAACCAATGATTTTAAATTGCCTCACAAGTAGAAATCGAGAGGGTTCAGATCAGGTGTACTTCTGTACTTCTGGAATTGTAGATCTTGGTCGTCCCCTTCCCAAACCAGGAGAGTTTAATTTTCCATACTCGCACAGACGGTAATGGAGATGCACAAATATCTTCCGATCTGGACATTGTCGCTGTGGGTACCTCTCCTGGTACAAACGACAAGCCAACGCAGCATTGCCGTCCGCCTTACCGTACATGAAGTGTATCTCTGCCAGCTCTTGATTTGAATACATGTCGCACAGTCTAACGCCTACAGAACACTGAATTTAACCTTCGCCTCGGAATGAACTGTCAGAGTGCCCTCTTAATGTCTCCTTTGACGGCAACGACCTGCGGAAAGAAAAACGTTCCGGTGAATTTCAATGTTGTGAAGGCCATAACTCGGAAATGAAGCATTTCCGGACACATGTTGTAATGAACTGTTTTGATTGTCTACATGTGGGAAATACATACCTGAAATTATGCCCCGTATTTTTAAACACCCTGTATATGCTGATAACATTCCATGCGTGTAAATACACGAACTAAATTAAATTTCCTTACTCAGAAAAATTAACAGAAATAATTGCAATTATAAAATTGTACAAGTTGAAACAAAATTTTTATCTCAATTATTTAAATACTGCTATCTTAACGTTTCGTTGTAGTAAACCTGACTCCGCGTTAGTTTTCTTCTGGTATCAATTTTCTTCAACTACTGTTAGATTAATTTGTTGATATATTACAGATTAGCACATGCACTTATCTCACTTCTCTTATATAGTAGGTAGATCTGAGTTCTAGCAGTCTTGTATAAAATGAATTTAAACATTTTCGTCGGAAAAAGTGAAAAGATATGAATTTACTGAATATTTACAGAGAAAGAACCATTCATAACAAAATACATATGACTGAATAAAGGATAATTTGAGTTAAAAATCTCACGCGTAGTAATGTAGTTGTGTCACCCACTGGTTACGCCTACACCCAATGTTAGAAAGTATCCTGCATATAATGAGTAGCTAAGTAACTTGGATATTGCACTATTAAATAATTTTTATGCTCGACCATACCGAAATGTAGTAATTATACACCTGGTAGTAGTCCTTTAATGCACCTCATTAAACTACACCTATTCATTATAATTCAGTCGTTCAGCCAATGAGTAATCACCACTGTACCATTATCAATTATTTTTGGATATGCAATCGAAAGACAATTAGCGAAAAGTCACGGAGGCTGGAAATCCAATACTGTCGCAGAAGGTTATATTGTGTGAGTATAATAATTAGCGTTAATTGTAAATAATATTCAAATAAATTCAATTTGTCATCTCGTTTTTCAATTCTAAAGCAATTTCCAGGTTAAATCAAGCCTAATGTTCATGTTATTCTCTACATTACATCATGGTCAATGACATTCGTGGCTTGGAAAAAATCAATACTTTCGCGTCAGCGCACATCTCACAATTCAGGTCAGTTCCGCTCCTCACTTACATAACCATAACATGAATACTTATGAATAATTTCAAGTTAGAAATATGGTCGAGCATAAAAAGTCGTATGAAACTTGCCTATAATGGTAATTAAGACGCTCGTATGAAAATTATGAAACTCGCTTGCTCTCGTTTCATAAACAAACATACTCGCATCTTAATTATTACCATTATAGGCTCGTTGCATAATGTACTGTTCTGAATGTTGATTGTCTAATTATAGGCTAAAGCAAAGCTGTGTTTGACTATAATCTTCCATGTGTTCCATTAAAATATCACATTTCAATGTCGCTAGCACCTACTGAATGCTAACTAGTAAGATATCAGAATATTGTAATATTTATATCTGCCTGATTAGAATATAATATTCAGCGTCTCTAATTCGCTTCTCCTAATTTCGATATTTTTCTACTACTGATGCACCTCTAAATGAAGCATAATACAGCTTCTTAACGCAAGAAATATACATATACAGTATATAATTATTTATATTTATGGATGTTAAGACATTAAAAGAATGTCATTACGGTCAGAGTTCCTAATGCATTTCTGCGACTGCAACAAAAGTGTGCTCTAGATATTTTAACTGAACTTTCAGCAATGATTAGATGCTGCAATTAGAAGAGTATCACGATGCACGAAAACTAAGTCATTTATTACACTCAACACCTCAGAATCTTCCATATTTTAATGGGACATTCAGAAAAGTAATTTCTAATATACTGCTCACTTCTTTCTGTGAAGCACTTTTATCTGGCATTATAACGTTATGATAGATATTTAAAGTAAGCCAGTCAAA
This sequence comes from Periplaneta americana, assembly GCF_040183065.1. NCBI lineage: Eukaryota > Metazoa > Arthropoda > Insecta > Blattodea > Blattidae > Periplaneta > Periplaneta americana. The sequence continues at coordinate 76,753,395 of NC_091124.1, read as the reverse complement.
AAATAAATTTACTGTATTTTGTCCAAAGTGACGAAAATTACAAAATATAATTTTGTCTGTAGAATAAATTGTAGCAAAGGCAGAGAGATTTACTCTGCCGAGTTAAAATGTCCTTGGCAAAACGTTCAGGGCGATAGTGTCGATTTCATAGGATCTTAGTTAAAATAATGTCCTCTAACCAAAAGAGCCACAATATACAATCATATTTTACATATAAGCTACGTAATAATCATGAAGTTGATATTCTATTTTACTCACCTGAGTAGTTTAGTCGGCTAAGGCGCTGGTCTGTCGATCCGGAGTTGCGTTGGTGCCCGGGTTCGATTCCTGCTTTGGCTGATTACCTGGTTGGGTTTTCTCCGTGGGTTTCTGCAAGCGTAAAGCAAACATCAGGTAACCTATGGCAAATCCTCGGCCTCATCTCGCCAAATATAATCTCGCTATCATCAGTCCTATCAAATCTAAATGAAGGGTTCAGACCATAGTGGGCCAAGGGCCATTTACGAAAACCGTAGAACACAAGGGTTAAAATGAAGTTATTACCATAATGTATACACACTAAACTAAATTATATATCAATCGTCATTAAACTATGGTATTCACTTAAATTTAACCCTTACTTTCTCCGTTTTTAATAAATGGCGCTTGGCCCACTATGGCTATGAACCCTTCAAATATCCTCGTAGTTGATATAGCGTCGTTAAATAACCAAGTAATTTTTTTCAATTCAATAAAATTTTTAGATTATACAAATTAAGATCGTGGAAATCAGTTCCATTTCCAATATGATTGTTGTCGCAGCTTTATTTAATACACAAACTTTTATTTCACAGGCTTATAGTACACTGTTCTGTAGAGATCCGTTCTGCTTTCTGTGCCTTATGTTGAGAAGGTAATTGTAATGTTTACTCAACAATGTATATATAGGCCTATATACATATACATATATATACATATACATATACATACATATATCATCATCATCATCATCATCCTTCACGAATTAGGCCTCTGTAGACCTGTTTCGGCCCCATCTAGCAGTACATACATATATACATATACATACATATGTATGCCGCTTGATACAGTACATACATATATACATATACATATATATACATATATTACTATGAAGAAGTGTGCTATATAAGATGGAACTTATTTGTATATGTAAAGTTTTTAATGTTACTTATTTAATTACTTCCTATTGTAAAACTTGCTGACATTTCAACCATTCCTTCAAGTACCATGTTATTGAGAGATATCTGTGTAGTGATGTGCATGAAGTGCACTTGAAATATTAATGTAAAACAAAGTCGGACTGATCGAATAAAATTTGTATTCAGTTAAATATACTGAGTTATCCAAATGATGAAAGTATACGGATGTGACTCTTACTAATCAGACAATATTCCCATATAGGTATAACCCGACCAGAATGTTACTACCTCTGGTCTTGAGACGCTGCTGTTCGCATACACTACGTCATCTTTCATCGGTACGAAACCGCGGGTTGTTGAGAGGACGGACGAATGCGTACAGCTCATGTATTTTGTCAAGACACTCACGATGTGCAGTATGGGAACAACGTTTCTTTGGAGGGGGTAAGTGTAGAAGGGAAGGTCGGGCGTGTATCTACCGAGTTCAAGACAAAGACAAACCCATTCCCCTATAATTCGTAAGTAGACACATCCGATCTCGTGCGCAGCTTTGTAGAGAGAGTGGGGGAGTGTCTGGACATAATGCATGCGCTGTACACAGATTCGCTATATGAGATGTCTAAGTTGGCATCGTATTGTTAGCAATATTTATTAAAAGTTATCATTTCCTGCATTAGGGTGAATTTTTCTTTTTCAGAAATGCCGCTTGATATTTCCTCATAAATATCCGCCCTTTCTTAAAACAAGATTCGTTTACCTGTAAAATATTTCGTCTTTATATCTCCCAAAATGTTGGAAGAAATCGATCAATTCAATTTGGGAAGGGGACACGTTGCACATAAATCACGATTCAAAAAGCTGAGTCATAAACGTTGCCCCTCACAGTGCGCTTGTCATAAACTTGGAAGTACAGGAGTGTCTGCAGGGAGCTGCATGTGTGCTGATCACCTATGTCTGTTGTGTTTTAATGAAGGGATTACTCATTCGTTTTATTGGTTTATTTTATGACGCTTTATTAACTGCGATTGCAATATAGCGTCTGAGTGAAACGTAGATAATGATTCCAGCGAAATAAGTCAATGATTCCAACGCCGAAATTTGCCAAATATTTACCCTTAAAGGGTTTAGGGAAAATCCGGAAAAACCTCAACGAGCTAATTTATATGAACCAGGATTTCAACCTGAACCCTCTCGTTTCACTGTCAGAATTCTAACATTTACTTCATAGCTGTGGACTTATTCATTAGCGCGTAATTTAGTGCAAGCTATTTTTTTTAATCATTTGAGAACACTGAAGAGATTATTCATTTGTGCGCAATATAGTTAAAGCTATTGTGCTTTTAACAGTCGTTTCAGAATGATATATATTGTATAGAATATTTCAGTAAGTCTTTGTACTTTAGAGATAAGCAAAATGTGGCTGTAGAAACGGTGGACTATTTCGCGAATCTCTGAGAGGAGTATAATAGAAAATTCCGCTGAGTTTACGGTGTGAGAGGAGCGTCATATATGAAGCACTCTGTACTAATATCCGAGAGCTGCAAAATAGCGCTTACAACCAGTTTAGATTCGATCGGTTGGAGCTACAACCGGCTAGGTTGAACATCAGACCGAATATTCTACTGTCGGAAGATTACGCCTGATGTATTGCAGACTAGACAGAACACCAGGCGCACTTAAGCATAGGCCTACAAGAAATACTTTTTCGAGTACAAAACCGGAGTAACAACTGACGGAAATTTGTGCGAGGACGGCTGTGGCTTTTGGATATAAAAGGAAGATCACGTCATAGAGCCATCATATATGAATAACAATATACTATGTACAGTATAAAGGTTCTACAGGACGTATACATCGTTGGAACGTTAAAAGTAACTAATAAACATTGTATAAACTATTCTATATAAGATTTGTACAATTACACATGATAATCGTTACACAACCTATCACCCTAGTATAAGCCTTGCACAGAAGAACAAGATGTCAGACTCCGTAAACAGTTAATCGTTTGTTTCCTCACATTTTTCGAAAACTGAGCTAAATATCTCCTGTAGAAAAAGTTATACAACCGAAATGGAAGATTTAAACGATTATTAATAACACTGAAGACCTTAATGGTCTAAATAATTGTAGCAACAGAAAAATAAAGCCGTACAAAACTCGTTTTTATCCATGTAAATTCAACGATGAGAATTTTACAGGAAAATGTAGATTCACCAAGCAATATATACGAATTGTTGCTGATATTGTAAAAGAAGTTTTTAAGCAGGTGGATTTATAAGTTCTGAACTGCAAATTTTAATATCACGTCCTTCTCTGTCCTGTTGGGGTAGAGAATGGATTAAAGCACGCTTGACGTTCGTTACTAAATGCACTTGCCTCTAAATTGAGTAATTATAATGAACACAGAAAATTTGAATCAACATTTTTTATAATTTTCTGCAAAACCTACACCAAAAAAGTGTTTGCAAGTACTCCTAAAGTTGATTCGACACTACAACACGTATATTTTCTTTAATATTTTGAACTTGCAGTAACTTCATAAGTATCGTTTACATTTCAAATTTTTAGAGTTTTAACAATAAAAATTGCTTATAAATATGTTGAACAATGGTATAGTTTCACACAGACATAAGCCGTGTATATTTTTGTTACCAATAAACGCTATGTAGCTGGTGTTTTACTATACCAGTGTTAAACAGTCATAACTTCGTCATAATTCTATTACGTCGTAACTCTTTCTCGTCACATATCGACTGAATCTCGTTAGATTTGTATAACCCGATAATATCTATTACTATACATAAGAGTTTACTGTTTATGTAATATCACCGATGGTTAAGAGCAGGGGTAGTCAGCACAGAGCACGCTGGGGCTAGCCTCTCTTACCCGTGGAAAACGCAGTGCACTATAGTGCTCTCGTAGCTGCTAGCGGGTATGCTCTCTCTCTCTCCCTGTTGCACGACAGTGCACACGAGACGGCACCGCGTACCTATTGCACATTTCAGCGAGTGCTGACGACCACTGGTTTAAAGCACAAATCTCACACAGGAAGAAATGGGAAGGGAGAGGAAAATACGATCTCCAAGTTGGGACAATATAGAAAAATTAGCCATCTAGATATTACAAATACCTACCTTCAAGAGCAACTTCCAACGTAAAACTACATCAATCAGGAATTATATTTTCTTAAAACTGACATTCTATCTTCTTAGAAATGACTTCTTAATGAAATAATAATGCATTTATGTACTCACAGTAGTTAAAAGTATTATTTTGTGATCCCTGTGTTACATTAATACGCTTAAATGAATATCATTTTAATTTAATTATAAAGATATTACTGTTTTAGTTGGGAGACCGGAGGGAAAAAGACGTTTGGGGAGGCCGAGACGTAGATAGGAGGATAATATTAAAATGGATTTGAGGGAGGTGGGATATAATGATAGAGAATGGATTTGTCTTGCATAGGATATGAACCGATGGCGGGCTTATGTGAGGGCGGCAATGAACCTGCGGGTTCCTTAAAAGCCATTTGTAAGTAATACAATTAAGTAAGTAAGATATTACTGTTTCAACTGTCTTAACCAGATTTAATGGACGTGAGACATAATTAAAAATGTGTTTCAGACATAAGTACGTAAATGTATAGGGTGGTCAAAAGTGTACATTTTTAATCTGAAAATTTAAACGATATATTTCATATACCTTGTTTCATTGAGTTCCTATTTGTGACATTCAATAAAGTGACTACTACAGGTCATAATTATTTGCCTAACATTCTTGGTTCGCGCTAAGCACAGTAAAAAAATTAACGTTAGATATAACTGATGCTTATCAATAATGATTCGTGGAAACGTAAAACTAGCCAAACTTGTATTTCAAGCATATGTATAAGGAAATTGTTTCCTGTAAGTGAGAAAATCATATTTCAACGTCTGGCACACTTCCATTCGTCATCATTTGTTCTTCAGAAATGGGAATATGTTATAATTCTCAAAATGTAAGTAGCTTTGAAACAATTTCGTGTTAAACTGTAAAAAATTTTCAAACCAGAATAATTTCATTGTAATAATGGTGACTGTTTTCAAATATTCTTAGAAAGATTTAATTTCATCACCTTGTAAGAAAGAAGACAAATTTTGAAATTAACTTACTATTATTAAGTTATTCTAAGTGACGAATTGATTTACAATTTTCTACTTATTTCACCAAACATTCATGATAACTATCTTTCTGAAAACACACTCAATTTATCTCAGAGCATGTTCTGAGGTCTAAGTCGTTCGATGATCTCACAGTAGATCTAAATGAAATTCTTCCGCGCACACAAATTGTCATTCAACTGTAATTATAGTTATAGAATTCCGTTTACAGTATTCTAAAATATCGTTATACGTCAAGTTATATTAATGTTTTTCAACAGGTCCGTCTAAAATATGGAGATCCTAATATTCGTGGACGTAATCAATTACCGAAAACACTTATTACAATTGGCAATAGTAAAAAAGAGAATTATAATAAAAGCTTGTGCAGTAACAATTGCGTTATAAATTTTATCCTCCAAAATGGGGAAGTAGTTCAATGAAAATAGTCCACATAACCAAACTATCGGAAGTAATGTAATAGCAAACATATGGGGAATATAAATATCACAGGCTTTGCAAGTAGCAACACAAGCTAACTTCCTTGTCCTCAACTTCGTTGACAGAAAAGGAGGTAGATATCTATTAAAATATTATAAACTGATCAAAGAACTTTATTGACGCATGTACTTCGAGATCATCTCAAGAGGAGAAAAGTTTTCATACCCCTGTATTGCCCCACCACTGCAGTTCCAACAGTTCGGATCACTTCGATAAAATATATAGATTACTGGTAATTTCAAAGTGCATTTATATACAGCGCTCTGTATTGAAGTCAGTCAGTAAGAGACACATATTGGAAAGAAGTAGTTTTGAAATTGAGTCTGTGAATCACTACGTATCAGTGAAATAGTGTCACATAATAGTGCATATAGTGTACTTGGATTACTAAGACATGGTTCAAAGAATGTCTCCTACAGAAGACATAACAGAAAAACGATTTCGTGATTTATTACTCATTTGTAGATTTGGGTCTTTTCCACTTCGTATTAAAAATGTTTCAAAATTACGTTCACTATACAGCGCAATTGTATCGTTGTGTTTTTGTTCATTCTATGTGGCGGAATGGATAGGTGTATTCTACAGCAGTGACTTGAAATATGTTACGAAAATTTTACGATTCGTCTTTCCCAATACTTATATAATTATTCTGGATATATGTTTCAGGTATAGTACATCCAAATATTATTTTATAATCATGGCGTTAAACACAATTAGCCTAAAATAAACATAGTAAGTACTGTAGCTTATAGGCCTACATTATTTCGGCAGATTCATACATTAGTTATTAATTACAATCAAAGAACTACAAAACATCGGTATCTGTTATGCTTTACTGTTCTCTGGCTGAAAGGTAATTTTTTATCCATAATGGACAGGAAAATTTCATGTTCTAATATTAATTACGTATATTTCATTTTTCATAGAAACCTGTAATCTTGTCTTGCGTTGCGATATCTGTTGTCTTTAAGAGATATATTGCTTTATATTACGCACATTGCCGGAAGTGCACTCACTTTATAAATTAAAATTGTTTGAAAATAATCTCAATAATTTGAACAAAACCGAAATAAAAATTTAGTTCCTCCTGGCATATGTTAATAATGCTACAGTAACGAAAATAGTCACAAATTATATGTGTTCTTAACTTTCTAGATTTAAGTGATAAATTAAAAGGTTGATTTATTTATTCATTTTTTCCTTTATTCATTTATTTACCTATTTACTTATTTATCTATTTACTCATTTATTCATTTATTTTTTTATTTACTTACTTATTTAGTTCTTATTTATTTATTTTTAATTTATTTATTTTTTCATTCAATCATATATTAATTTATTAATGTTTTCATTTATTCATTCATTTATTTAATAATTAATATAAATTAATTTATTTTAATTTATTTATTTAATACTTTACACTTGAGCTACATTAGGCATTGCAGCCCGAAAGAGCAGAAGCTCGTGTAAAAGACTATCAATATCGTGTATAAAATCGCTCAGCTAATCTACTAGTGTTACAAATAAATATTAATCATCACTACGATTATCAGTAATGGTATTCGTATTCTATATCGCGAAAAAAATATTTGGTATTTATATTTCTTCCTACTTTCACCTTTATTTTCCTCAGGCACTTTAACATAGATTAGTTCTCACTGAACATGATATTCACTGATTTTATGTCTAGAATAGGTTTCATTTCTAATTTAAATTTATCCAGACGTACTTTTACATATCCAGAATGTTACAAAAGGATATCATAAAATATATTCAGAATATATATAATGCAATATAATTTAATGCAAGATTCTTGTGCAAATTTTGTGCATTCCACCTGACCAGCAAGCTCTATTATATGGAAGTAGTGCATTTTTCGAACGAAAGGAGAATAAGAATATTATAAACGCCTGTAAGATTTGTCTTCCGCAGTGGTGGTTAGCGTTCATTGCCTTCTGAAGACCATCAATGAATCGGCCATTCCGATTTTGTTTTCTCAACAATATTATTGACTTAAAATGTGGGACACGAAACTTACGAACATAAACATAAGCTAGGCAAGCAAAAGAAATTCACTCTGTCTTAAATTAACTGCTACTATTAAAATAATGTGTACATTATTTCACTATAGTTATTTTCGTTTCAAGACAATTATGTAGAATTTAGCATGATAGCATAGAATTTAACTAAACGAGCATTTTGAATTCTTATAACGGTCGTGTATTGTACAACGTTTTATGGTATTTTGAATCGTATATCGTAGGAGAAAATAAATTAAAAATTGTATTTCGCATGTTTTTGAAACAGAAATTAATGTGAATTTGTAGATAAAATAACAATAATTGAGAAAAGTCTTAATCAGTTACTATGCTATAGAAAACGTGAGGGTGGATGTCGTTATTGTGGCCCCACGCTGGGCGCCATTTGAGGGTGAGTGGTTATTGTGGCCCCACGTTGGGCGCCATTTGAGGGTGGATGTCGTTATTGTGGCCCCACATTGGGCGCCATTTGAGGGTGTCGTCGTTATTGAGGCCCCACGTTGGGCGCCATTTGTGGGTGGATGTCGTTGTTGAGGTCCCACGTTGGACGCCATTTGTGGGTGGATGTCGTTATTGTGACCACACGTTGGGCGCCATTTGAGGGTGGGTGCGTCTCGGTGTTGCGTGAGATTCACTCAGGGTAGCCGAGGTACTGTTGTGGTATAGGATGATGTCGGGAATAATACCAAGCCGGCTACTTATATAAAAGGCAGTGTAAACTCCAAAACTATAAGTTTATTTTCGTATTCACTTGGTAAACCTTAGAGTATGTATTTCCGGCTGACTTATAATTCAATCGTTGGTCGCACCTCTGTATCGACTCTATGGCAACTCTGAATAAGCTCTATCCGATACTATAAATTCAATACTCTGCCCAGTACACTATGATCGAAGCTCCTAACGTTGACGAGTGGCCTCGCCAATGACAAAGTTCTATCTATCGAGTCTTCGCCGGAAGAAAGACTATTAAGTTGGGCCGCCGACACAAAAAGAAGATGTCGCGCCGTCTACACGAAGAAAAGTAGTTATCCTGTCGACACGAAACGAAGTAGTTATTCTGCCCTGTATGTAGGGCCGTCGACACGAAAAGGAGTAGTGATTGTGCCCTGTATGTAGGGCCGCCGACACGATGAGATGTTGTGATTGTGTCGACACGAAGCGAAATAGTAGTCATTATCTCCGCTCCCCGTCACCCTTATTTATAAAAACCTATCCTACGCTAAAACTAACTATTCTATTGGTTAAAAACTACGTCACTTAACCGGCCTAAAATCTATTCCCTATTGGTCCAAAGTGACCTCATAAGTTGAACCACGATCTCTTCTTATTGGGCGCGAAATATGTCATCTCTAAATTTAAACTTTGGATTTCCCATAACATCTAATTAGTTTGTATATCTCACAAGAATACCCGTTCTTTGGAAAACCCAAGCTTGGCAGTATCTTTCCCACGGGTCTAGTCCGACTTTAGGATTTTTATGCTTCATCGAGTCTCTATACGAAACCCCGCTCAAGGTGGCCCTAAATCTGTCCGATGCTGACAAGTGACGAAACATTTGTGTGGGGAAGCTAATTCTAACGAAGTCGCCAGAACATCCCCGCGAATACATGTAATAGAAATATGGAGATATCACTTCGCTAATAAATCGGTCTTTCCCTCTCCTAATTACTGCTTCAAACGTCATAATCGGTTACTATGGTAAGAAAATGAAACAAAAGTTTTTAATACAATTGAATTTGTCTGAGATTAATTTGCATAAACGGATTGCATTGAAATTCGTACCGAAATATTGGTAGAAGCAGAACAAGCAAGCGAAAGAGCTATACCACGAAAATCGCGAGATCGATAATATAAGGAGCTGTCAATATTTAATGAATGGTGAAAAAAAGAAGACGATGAGTGAGATGCTAAATGAAACGTTTGTGTAAAATGCAAAGTGTAAAATAAAAGGTGCTAAAACGTTAAGTCGTACTTTACGTACATACGAGTAGATGCACGTCTGTTAAAAAATCCTTACAATTGAAAGTACCATAAAAATTTTTTGTGCGAGATCGTGCGTATTTGCTTGGTTTCCGCATAAAACCAATCCGCGGAAAGTCTAAAATTCAACATTCAGTATTCCCAACCTAACACACATAACAATTTCTTCTTACCTCTTAAGTGACATATTGATTTTACTGCTTTAGGTTTTTAACATATTATTTTTAGAGACGTTCAATATAGTAATAATTATAAACTGGAAACTTACCACTGCAATTTCACCTAAATTGCACTGTTAATTATTGTTTTTAAATATTTGCAAAAATTATGTAAACTCTACAACTCCACTAAAGTTAGACTGCATTTGTGATGCAAGTAACATTAAGGAAGCCGTGAAAAAATCAATAAGATTCCAGATGCCGATGTTATTACTACAATATGTTATATAAACAATATTGTTAAAATATTAAAATGAAAAATAAATCATTACATAACCTTACCGTTTGTTTTAAGTTCGCATTTATAGACTGGGGGAAAAAAAGACAGACGTATATTACGGCTGCTGGAGTATAGTAAACACAGAAAACATTTTAAAGCAACAATGTTGAAGATAGATACTTTTGTTTTGCTAATTTGCCGTCACTGAACAGAAACCAAGACGGAGATTTCATTGCAACTAATTAGAAATTCCTCTTTCAGGTATGTAATAAACGATCTTCGCACAAAATAATGTACGATACACGAGCGGTATGTTGTCTTTCAATTGTCGGAATTTAAAAAAGCTCAACTACGTTTCGCTTTTTCAAACTTTTCCTCGAACATGAAAACTTCAACATACCGCTCTTGTAACGCATATTACTATTATGCATGTTTAGTTAGGCCTATGTATTTCATTACCATTAGAATAATGGCTACAAGAAACCATTCATTCTGCTTCCGAATATATTGCAGGATTTCATAAATTTACTGTAGTCGAAATACATTCGACTTAATGACATATTTAAATCTTTCTGTTCCAAATAGTATTCAGAATGCAAAAATCAGTAACAATTTCCATGGGCAGTTTAATCTTGTAGGTGTTGCAATGTTGCATTCGTTTGAATATGAGTGCTTCATATAAGCCTACATTTAAACCGTCAAGATTAAGAGAAATGTTGCGAAGGAATGTTCAATAACTTATTTTGATTTGATACATATCGTGTTACATCATTTGCCCTACTTAATAATCTGGCCAGTATTTATACATGTTTCAATCTTATCTTCATATTCATAGTTAGGGCCAGGATTCATATGCAAATGCATATTTTTAAAGGCTCTTTGAAAGTCATGAAAAAATTTATATATACGTTATAAACATCTTACGAGGTCAAATGCAAAACAAGTTATATCCAATTTTTTTTTAAATCGAGTTCTTACTGCTACTGCTATTTTAGGGGGTCCCCTGCGTCTGAACGTGTGGTATTTAAGTTATATCCATTCTTTCGTTTTATTAACGTAATATGCAACGGGATTTTTTTTTTTAATTTTGCTACTTTAAATAATTTTAATTGTTGCCTACAGTTATAACAATCAATGTGATGAGAGCAAACTGACTTTTTTGTATTTATGTGAGTGACAAGAGAATGGAATATATGGAAGATATGGTTACAGTTGGGGAAGGAAAGGTGGGTTCAAGAAGGAGGAAACTTAATGAAACAGACAGGTAAAAAAAGAAGGAACACCAGGTATAGTGATCCATTTGCTTCTTTAAATAGTACCACACTATTTTCAGTGATTATGGTGACTCTGTGTTCATTTACTCCAAATTACAGTCAACGTCAGCGGATAGGGAAGACCACGATGAACCCAATTAGAACTGTAATTGTGTTGATTTTGAACCTCCTGTAGAGCATGTGTAGAAATTCCCCAAAAGAACAGATTATTGGTTAAAGTCTGGAAAGGACTTTCTTCCTTACTCATTTTAAAGATGTATCCAAAATTAGGTCTGTAATCTTCTGAGAATTTCAGCAGGCAGTCTTAAAAATTTCATATATTTCAGTGATTTTGTATGTTATGAAAATAATGTCTATAATTTGCAATGATAACAACTATGGGTACCGGTACAATTTTCATTGGTAATCAACAAATTTAGGTCTTTATTCGTGTGAAAATTTCAGCAAGCAATTAAAAAAAATGTTATATTTTTCAGTAATTTTGTAAGATATTATGAAAATAATAATGTGTATAATTTGAAATGATAACCATATTTCTTCTTCAAATACTTTACAGTACTAGTAAGGTCAAAATTAATATCTACTCACATAACGATTAAGTGCAAAACAAGTTATACACGCAGATCTGCGCAAATCAAGTCATATCCACTTTTTAAATTTAAATAATTTGGTGAAGAAAGAATATTGAAGGCCAATATTTGCTTCAAAATCTTGTTACTATAAAAGGAATTGGAAGATGAAAAATAATTATAAAATACACTGCAAATATACCGTGTGGCACATTTTGCTCATTTCTGAGAAAACATTTCTGAGGATATAGCCTAACTTGTTTTGCATTTGAGCTCATCACTGTGATTACGAATGTGCAGAGTTAATTTCTGCATATAATAGTCTATTTTGCATAATACTGCAGCATATTTTTAGTAGCATTACACAAATCGCCATATAGGGCCTATGCACACATCGAATTTGTTTCAGTATAATATTTTCTCTAAACAAGAAAGGTCTATTGTAGCCTCATATGAAGTGTATTCACTCTGCCGACATCAATCAACTATAATGCCGTTTTTCTCAATACGCACGAAACATAACAAATTGTTATCGGTTAAGATAAAAATATTCTCATTTGAGAGAGAAAGCCTAACAGTATCAGTCCAAGGACAATTCTGTGTGACGTGTGTGAATTCTCGATGCCACATAAAAAATCATCGTTCCAGACCACCCTGAAGCAATGGGTAACAAATAAAGAATGCTTGAGGACAGACAGAACGACAGTGTTCTGCGATTTTTGAGAATAATATGTAAGTACCTATTTATTTAAATATTATAATTTGTATTTTGATAGTCAAGACTGCAAAAGTTATAATATCAATCGGAAACGAGAAAGAAACTTGTACAAATGTGAAATTAATAAAACTGAATATATTAAAATTTATCTTCTTGGAAACAGTATTTTATCTCTAACAATTCATTTCACAGTACTAGAAACAGAATATGGGACGACACTTAGTCCAGAATCGCCTTGTATTTAGGTAAGAAGGTTTAAACATATGTTCCCATATTGCCTAACTCTAAGCACTGCACTTGCGCACACTGGAACTTTTACAAAATTGTTACCTATACTTTATATGCTAAATAAATTGTTTTTGCAGGTTTTTCAATATTTCTGGTTTGTTTTTGCAGTCCACACCTGTGGAGTAACGGTTAGCGTGTCTGGCCGCGAAACCAGGTGGCCCAGGTTCGATTCCCGGCCGGAGAAAGTTACCTGGTAGAGGCTTTTTCCGGGGTTTTCCCTCAACCCAATATGAGCAAATGCTGGGTAACTTTCGGTGCTGGACTCCGGACTCATTTCACCTTCATCTCATTCAGACGCTAAATAACCTAAGATGTCGATAAAGCGTCGTAAAATAACCTACTAAAAATTGATTTTGCATATAGCAGACTTTTTTGTACATATAAATCCTGGCCCTATATTCATAGTCATCGATGTATACTTTGACTTTAATGAGGTTTATAACCCTATAATTTTTATCAGTTTCAATCACAAACTTAAATCCAACATTTTCGAAGGGAAGTAAATTAATTTTGCAATTATTTTTTCAATTTCCAGTATTAAATCCTGAAATTCTGTACAATGTTATGTTTGCGCCCTTCCTTTTGGGTCTGAGACTTAGGCGCTCATATGAGCATATAAAAAATTAAATATAGCCTAATCTGCTGAGATGAGATTCGTACGATACATAACGGGATGTAGATAAATGGACCGTGAATCCAGTGAAGAAATTAGAGCAGAATTACTTTTAAATAGCCTTAATTCCGTTAATGAAAAATACGAAGATCGTTGGATCAAAATATTTTGCGTATGGAAACTGAAGGTAGGCTATATTATTTTAAGCTTTACTTAGGTCACAAATACACTCCCACTCTTGTGCGAAGGTATGTTTTGTAACCTAAGTAAAGATTTTGTCCACGTATCCCATGATGATTGTATTCTTAAATAATCTCGCTTATTATGGAACTACGAATAAAGAACTGCGACATTTTTTATCTTATTTAACAATGTGCATGAAGTGTACCTATTGAAATACTAAGAAATAAAGAGAATACGTAAGGCATACCTCAAAGTTCAGTGTTGAGTCCTCTATAATTTAAAAAAAATGATGATTAATAATCTTACCGTTAATGTCAATATCAAAATGAGTGCTTTACGCTGATGATGCTTCTCTACTTAATTGTCATGATGGTTTAAAAGAACTTCTGAGTAATTCTTTACCACTGCTAGAGGTGCAGCTCGGAGCCTTCACTAGGTTTCGAAACTAGTCAGCCAAGTAAATTACAAAACTTAAAACAGTAAAGATATCATAAAGTTATTCAGTGATTATAAGTGCTAAAAACGTCTATCAAACAATGAATACTAATAATTAATTTGAATTTCTAAATCATTTTATAACTAGGGACCGTGCTTTGTCTCAGGATGCTACAAGATTAAGTATAGCAGATTCCATTAAGTTACGCCAAAGAGTGCTCAGGTTAGTCTCGTGCCTGGAGTCAGAGCGATCGAATGTCACGCATGCGGTAGAGCGTTGTATTTCCAGTACAGTTAAGCTGTACTGCATTCCTTTACCGACCGCTCGCGTTTATCTCTACTCCGGAACTATCCACACTACTCCTATTACTTCCCCTCTTTCGCGTCGCTGAGCTGTCAGGACTAAATAATCGGTCTGTATTCTGGAGTTTTTAAGTGGATGACGCACGAGCATCTAGCAAGCGATGTAGCAGACTGAAGGCTCACGCGACTCTTGTCTCGTAAAGTTGGCAGAACCAAACATGGACCACTTTAACAATATTAGACTAGTATTTAAGACTTGCATTATTTATACTATATACAATACAATTCGCTATTTTCACTATTTAAACTTTACTAAAGTATTTAGACCTACAATGATGAAACATTATTTACACTAATAAACCTTTATACAGTGTTGTGTATTGTAATGCAAGGTATGTCATAATACTATGGCCTACTTTTCTGTAGGCCTAACTTGTGTACAATAGTGTAAAATAAATAATGTTTGATCAAAGTAAGTCTTCACTGTTTATGATAGTGTAAATAGTGAAAATAGTGTATAGAGTGAAGAGCTCTTAAATATTGACTACTTTCAAAAGCAGATTGTCAGAATGGATGCTTTTCGTCTTTGGAATATTAGCTTTTATAAATCATACTTTTGTAGAATATTTATCTTTAATTTATCAATTTCCTTTCATTATGTTAATAATTCCTTCCATACAAATTAATTTATTTAACACTAATTTGTATTTGTTCAACTCTTACAATTATATGTAACTAATTACATCTACATTTTGCTCTTACTATTGTTATCAATCACTGTTGTTATTATTCCATTGATTTCTGTATTGAAGTTATTTATATGTTTTATATATTTTATACTACTTGAGTCAAAGAGAAGGTCTTATGGCCTTAACTTCGCCATTAACAGTAAAAATAAATTTAAAGTGAACAAGTAATTGGAATTGTAAGAAAAATCAAAGTAGTATTAATCTTTATGAGTAGAATGCGTTTTCAACAGTCTTCGAGTTCTAGTTTTGAATCATGAATAGAACGCCAACTGCAGCACAAACAAGATGCAGGTGTTTCCTGATAGTACATATGTCACGGGCCAAATAATGAAGTCACACCAATGTAGTCTATGAACAATTAACCATAACTCCGTACGCTCTGCAACAGAATATGGTCCCTATTTATGACAAAAATTAGTTAATATGAAGTTTAATATATCGTGAACTTTGTAGCCCTACAGATACAAGTTTTGGAATAAAAGAGGAGAAATATCTTCAGAATGTCACAGCAAGCGATATAGGGGTATTTTTAACATTATCCGTAAAATATTTGAATGCAGTTGCATATCCTATATAAGTAGGCTATTATAAAATTATACAGAATATCTTACATGTAAGAGCCCGAGCAATAAATTATCTATTTTACTGGAATTCGTAATGAGTGATGTCTCATGATTAATAGTTGAATATAATGAACTATAAAAAGTAATATAAATCGCAACAAGATTAAGGGACTAAGTTGTCGTAGTTATCAACTGAACTTAAAATCTACAGACAAAAATCAATTTCTCTAGCCAAACTTTTTGAGAGACACTAAGTTCATTTTATACGATTAATTAAATTATAAAATATTAAAACAAATGTCATGAAATATATACTTAAGGCACAATTTTTAATTGCCACCATTTGTAGTTTTTAACAACTTCATTAATGTTATACAAAAACTACCGACTGTTCATTTCATATTCATTGTCATATGGATTATCAGGAGCTGAATTTGAAGAAGACAGTCCAAAAATAGTCGACTTCGGCTATTTCATATACCAAATTGACAATAATTTGTTTAGCTAGGCGCTGATCCAATGAAATTTAGAACATTAAGTATTACGAACCTGTAAGAATTAGGAAAATATTATTATAACAAATTTATGAACAGGTACTATATTTAATACTGAATATCTCTTGAGTAGGCCTCCTAATTTGCTTGTTACATTTTATACTGCAGAATGGGCACGAAGTCCTGTTACCCTTATAAACACCTCAAATATACACCATTTATGTAATTTGGGTTATAATGCAGACATACATCCACTTTACACTAATTGTATGTCCTAAGTGCCAAAAAGGTCAGTTTATCTCCCATCATTCCCCTCACGCAAAATAACGCGTCCCCGGTGTAACTGCTATAAAGCGCGTCTCACGGCATCCTTCAATTCATCAATGACGTCGTGGCGTTCCTGTGCAACAGTGCTTTTCAAGAAACTCCACAGCGTAATTTCGTAGCTTGTAAGGTCAGGGCTGCGTGGTGGCCAGTCGAGAGGAGCTGGTAACATGGGTGATCCACGGCCAATCCAGCGTTGTGGAAACCTGTGACTATGCGCTGTGGAGTTTCGTCGAGAACATTGCTGCACAGGTATGTTACAACACTATTGACGCATTGAAGAATGTCGTGAGACGCGCTTTCGAACAGATTATACCAGCAATGCTGAGGCGAATGTCACACCTGGCGACGCATTATTTCGTGCGAGTAGAATGATGGGGGACATGCTGATTCTTTGGACACTTAGAATTGTAAAGTGGATGTATGTCTGCATTATGACCGAAATTACATAAATAGTGTGTATATTTGATGTATTTATAAGGGTAACGGGACTTTGCTCACCAGGTACGTTAGCCTCTTATGTTTCAACATAATATAATAAATTAAGCTTCCCTCATGAAAAGGTTGTCAGATTTGACAAAGCGTATTACATATAATTTGTAAGCACACCTAAAAGGTAAAATGATTTACATTTGAAACGGTTAGGGAATCGAATATACAAAACGTCAGAAAAATTTACACCTAAGTAGCGTTTGTGCTCATTTACAGTTAAGAAAAGGATAATAGTATCATCAGATATGTTAAAATGATTTGAGTGTCATATACTGCGAGAAAAATAATAGCTACGGATTTAATGACATTGATAACTAAACCAATAAATAGCCACCGGTTAAGATAGCTTGAAATTTCCATTATCACTTCCATACAAGTTATTTCTCAATATCTGAACCGATCCTTTGACGGTACTTATGGCTATTTCCTTCACAATGTTGTGTGTTAGTCCTAGGATTTTACATTTGTTGGCAAAGGAGGAGGGTATGGTACTCGTGCTTCCACTATCAGACAGAATATATTTATCTTTATAGAACGGGATTGTTGGTTCATACATGCGTTTCTCTTCCCTGTCCATGCGGTTGATATGTATGTATCTCACATCTGGTGGTGGGATCGAGAATGTATGCCGAGTTCTTCTTAATGGCAATGATTTCAATTCGCCGAACACTTCCTTTGTGGCTAGTTCCTGCACCTCTTGATGTACTGTAAACCCTACTTCCTTCAATGTCTCGGCCAGCATAGAGCGGGCAGCATGGTGACGGATGTTGCGAAGGGCCTCACATATAGATTTACCAATAAATTGACAAGGAAATTTAACTAATAATAAACCATGGATGAATTGGGATTTTAAATAGTTTTATACAAGAATTTCCACATACCTCGATTGTGTTGGTTTGATTTCTTCCATAAATGTTTCAATATCGACAAAGATATGAAAATGGGCTAATTATTTCCGATAATGTTAATGGCACATGAGTAGGCCTACATAAATCTGCACATGATAGATTCTATTCTACCTTTTGCTTTGAATTATGTGTATCTTTCAAATTATTTTCTGTCTTATGTACGCAAGCTATCCTTATTTCAGGTTCCGAAAAGATGAATTTGATAATGTGTTGAAGATGACTGAGATGTTTATATGGGAAGACATGCCGGAGAAAGATCCGAAGAGTGGGAAACTGACAATGGCTGGATGGATACCAAGAGTTCAAAAAATTGTGAAATATGTTCTTATTTACTCCATGTCGATTCACGCTGTTCAAAGTTTCTTCAGAGCTATTCAATATCGGGAGCTATTTGTAATTAGTTGGTATCCATTTGATACATCTAGCAGTCCATACTTCGAAATTGTATACATTACGCAGGTAACATACAATAATAAGTGCATAAGAAGTAAATCTCTTAAAAGTCTGATATTTGTACTATTCTCACATATAAGATATATTGTTCTCCCACATACGTAATCACTTTAAAAGTAAAGATCTTAAATATAAAATATTACTTCACCTTATTCATCACTTTCTTGTGGAAATATAAATATAAAATTTCGACCATAGGCCTATATTAAGTTACCTTTCCACTGTACATTAGGAACGGAAAAATTAATTGAAACATTAACTTTTTTTCCTCATTTTCAGGTATTGGGAACATTTCTCGTATTCAGTACTGTGTATGGCTTCCCTGCTATGTTTGTCACATCAGTGTGCATTGCATGCAGCCAGCTGGATAAGCTAGAAAGGAATCTGCTTCGAATACAACAGAAACACCACAATCCAGAGGAATATGTTTATTCAAGTCGCGAAAATTTCGCTCAGATGCAGAAAGAATTAAATGAATGCGTTCGACACCATCAAAAAATAATAAGGTAATTAAAAAAGTGCCAGCATTTAAGAAAATTTCTATGGTTCAGAGTAACGTCTCTACTGGAAATAGCGTAATGCAATTAAAGTGATAATTTAATAAAATTTGCTTTAACAAGTGTGCCTAATGAACAGAAGGAAATAAACTGTAAATAATAGTCGACCCTTAAATAATAATGGATTAAAACAAAATGGGCTTATATTATTAAAAGAAAAAGAAAATGACTATTTTTCAGCCAAGCACAACAATTACCTGCCTATTTCATACAAGCACTTGAGAATATTCCGTAAGTATGTATGTATTACATACTGTTATTTATCTATCTGTATGTAGAAAGCCTTCCAAGCCCAATAGAGAAAATCCGTAATAGTTGAGCGAGTATTTCATTAGAAATAATGAAGAAAACCAAAGTAAATGACTAATATTTGAACGGGAATCTTTTTTGGTAGGTATAGTCTGTGTGATGAATCTTGTCTCACTGTGGAAAGAGAGAGAAAGGAGATATGCCTTACTTCCTCTGTATTGTTATGGCGATGGGGGAGTGGAGCGGTGCCGTCCATCCATCCAGTGGCGGAAGGGACTGGTTGATACATTCTGTAGCACTAAATAAAATAACAAAATATCTCTCTTCGTACTCTGTAGTTCCGTCACTGAGCTTGTCTTTCAAGAAACTGAGTTCCGGTAGCCTGTACAATAAAAAGATTTTGAAAGGTATCCTGAAAATTTACAGCCCTCCTATAATCTCCACCCTCATTTGAAGGGACTGGTTTTATCGCTACTGAGACAAGATAAACCTTACCAGGTATAGCCTATGTGGCAAATTCTAAACCCAAACTATAGTGCGCTTCATGAATAGAGAGGGTTGCTTCGCCAGAATTTTAATCCAGTAACAGGTCAGTTTTGCAGAAGAGTGAAGGACTACCGAATGTTTCAAAAGAAACTTCAAAATACTGGCAGAACACTCGTGTATGTATCATGTATTGCGTTATCCATAACAATCACAGAATTAGGTGGAATGTTTTTTTTTAACAGTCGCTCTCCATTTCTTCCTGATAATATTTAGTTGCACGCGATTTGAACACTAGTAACCCACTTTCAACAACCCTCTGTTCAATACTGATAAGTAACAGTATAATCCTGAAACCATTACCAATAGATGCACGTGGAACTGGATCATCATTAATTCTCCATAGTTTATTTTTTGTCAAGTTCACATTTATCCATGTTTCGTAGAGAAAGAATATAAGACGTTTGGTTCATTTTATACTTTTATTTGCACAAAGGAACTGATTACGCAACGCAATTATATCTGACGTTTCATCAAATATTTCCGCGCCATGTTATTCTTATATTTACTTTCTTATGGCTTTTAAGGAAAGCGGAGGTTCATTGCCGCCCTCACATAAGCCCGCCATAGATCCCTACCGTGAGCAAGATTAATCTAGTCTCTACAACAGTCTTGCGATGGTGACTAATATTTGCGGGCGAGAGCTATTTTCTTTCCGCAGCTTGCGCGCGGAGCTCTTTTACCTGTAAACATTGCTAAAGGATGTACAGATCTTAGAACACAGCGCATCATGACGGAACAAAAGCGCTCATACAATAAAGTTTCAAGAAAGAGTGGAAGATACAATACTTATGCTTCGAAAATGGTGATGAAGTCCAGTGTTCGTGTAAAAAAATATCATTTGCAAAAAAAGCAACATAAAACGGCATTATGAGACGCAACATGAAAATAATATAGGCATTATTCAGGAGAATAGAGAAATAAATTGATTTTGGAATTGACATCGAAGATAAATTAATTTACATTTGGGTCAGTAGATTGTATTTAGATTCCTTTTATTTCTTTATTTTAAATGTATTGTTGATGTTTTATTTGTTGCTTGTTTCTGGATATTTACTTTTATTAGACTACGTGTTTCTTTAATTTAGAAATAATATTTTATCTTTGATTGCACTTTAACTTATACTATTAGGCCTACTAAACTCAAAAAGCCAATTCACTTTTATTCCAATAACTATTTTCAAGGTTTTGAGCAAATATGACCTAAACATTTTGAAAACTTTGATGCAAGGGTCTTTTTTTAGTAACGTCAATATAAAAATATACTTAAAAATATAATTTCAAAACTATTAGACCTAATTGCACCAATTTTTTTGTACAGATATAATTATAGATCTGTTTATATAGTTTAAATTTCACTAATTTTGGAAGTTTTACAAGTCATACATATCCCCTTAAATGATTGACCCCAAAAATTACGATGGCTCTCAATATCTTAATTTAATCAATTTTTTTTTTTTTGTGTTGCGTGCATCTCACAAATCACTCTAAGAAAACTCATTAGATAATCACGACTGGAGAGTAAGGACTACATTTTCACAATCATACAATCAATATACTCTATTTCAATCAATATTGTCGTTTTTATTTTTTCAACAGATACTCAAAAGTACTTAGAGATCATACACGTCGAGCAGGTAGACCCTATTAGTTTCTCCTGACCAATGAAGTGAAGTATTTACATAATAAATCATTGCTTTTAACAATAAAATGGTTTACATACAATTAACTTTTCCTATTTCTCTTTTTGTTCCTAAAACACCCTACCCATTGCGATTTGTTCATATATGTACATGTATATTAAATAACTGAATAATTAGCCCTATTACATAGCCAGAAATTTAGTAACGCAAGTTATTGTAATAATTGCTGCCTTTATTCGCTGCATGTGCATGTACATCCCTGTTGTCTACGTTACAGTGGATGCGCTATGCGCCCGTGATCAATTTCGAGCTTTTCTACCGTGGTTGGGAGCTAATATCGTCTCATCCCTGCTCTACAATCATATCCCACCTCTCTCAAATCCATTTTAATATTATTCCCCCTCTAGATCTCGGCCTCCCCAAACGTATTTTTCTCTCCGGTCCCCCAATGAACAATGCATTTCCGGATTCGCCTATACGTGCTATATTCCCTGCCCATCCCAAACATCTGGATTTAATGTTCTTAATTATTACATGTGAGGAATACAAATAAACATTATTTTTAAATAACACAATTATTTAAACGAAAGAATGCTTTATATTTTCAATAATGTTATTCAGTAATCTTCTTGTCTAACTCTTAATATCAGGAATGAAAATGTTCACTGTAGCTTAGTAAATATGAGATTGCATAAAAAGAACAGAGATTTTGTGATGCGTCTCAAATATCTTCAAAAGAAAACTATTTCAGTCACAGTATTTAATAAAAATAAACTAATGTACATATTCACGTTGCTTAACATTTTTACAATAGTGTATATTAATAGATGTTTAATCGTAGGCAATGATTGACTTTGTAGCTACTTATCGTAAGATGGATACAGATACAGATTGTATTATTATAGTCTACATTCAACTACCATATCACGAAATATAAAGGATGGAGTAAACAACATTCGCGCTAAAATTATTAAAAAATTAATAGAATAAATGGAAAAATCGCCATTTACTATTAAAATTAAAAACTTCTGTTCATTCTTATCTACAATTTTTCCCTTGGTTTCTTTAATGTATTTACTTTTGTTCTGTGACATTACACGAGTACAACTGTTACTAAATATTGTAGTTAACTTTCAACAAGAGGATAAAGACGAACGTGTTTTTATGTTTTCCTAGTGCTGCTTACAATTCATATTTTTATTCTGATACACAACATTGTTTGTTAAACTTTATTTCATTTTATTTCATTGTATAATACTTTATTATTATTTAAATGTTTTATAGTAATTTGTATTCATTCTGATAGCCTGTACACCTTCTAGGTTCACTAAACAGGTGATAGGGCATAAGTCTGTTTAACCAATTTCATTGCTCATAGTCTAACACTTCGATCGAAGACAACTTGTAGTCTATGATATCCTTCAAACAATTGAGACTGACCAGTCGACAGTGATGCTTCATCTGGTGTTTGCTTTCTGCAGAGACTGGACATGCGACAGCCAGCCTGCTCCGAATAGTATGGAGCGACCGATCGCAAGTATATCATGACTCTTGGTCGGTCGTTTCTATTGGAATACAAATCTATTGACACATAAGAAAGAATACGAACTCATCCCCTTGGACTGAAGGTATAGCGTTTCTATTAAATACGTCAGTAATCAACTAAGAACGGCTTGGTTGGAGGACGAGTGCACTCTCAAATTAGCCAAAGAAGTGTATAAAATTCACTTATTTTATATCGGCGTGTTACCGAAATTTTTTGTGTCAATTCACACATTACTTCAAATTATATTTAACCAACAAATGAAAATTGCTCAATAGTGATTTAAAGCTGAGCAAATTTGCTTCACTATTTAAAAGGGGAAAGATTGAAGATTGCTGGGTTTGGATAAAAAAACTTGCTGTTTGTCAGAAAACTATAAATAAATGAATACCGAATACGTAGGTAGGTACCATGGGTGGGCAACTCTTACTCCCGAGGCGCTAAAAGCCATGGCACAAAAAAGCACACACCGAGACAGCCGTTGCAGTTACAAGCTGTGTGTAGTTTCGTTACAGAAGCAGTTCACTGCCATGTGCGCTGTGGCGGCTGGTGCAGGTGATCGTGATATCTAGGCCTTCTCCATGATTTGCATTTCAGAAAGACGCATGGTACAATAATTACAGTAGTTTTAGACAGGTTGTAACTAAATACTCAAAGCTAAAGAGGCCTACTCCAGGATTTGTATTTCAAAATTATGCACGGTACAATAATTAGGCCTACAATAGTTTTAGACATACTATAACTAAATACACAAAACTGAAATTCCATTATTGCCAAGCTTTGTAAATTATAATGCGTTATTATTTAGTGCTGAAAACATAAATTAAACACAACCCTTTCAAGATACAACAAACATACTTGCAGCACTTATTATACTGTTTGTTAATATTAGTTATTATTTGTCTCCATTGAAACATAGAAAGTAATCAGAGTTTAAAAGCGTTTATAGAATAAAGAGATTTCAAAAAGGTGTTACATTCCTAAATAATCACAAAATCAAGGAAGTAATTTTATACATAATATACCAGAAAATGAAATAAACTTACTACTGAACTCCTTCTGTACATTTAGATGTTTGGCATCTTTTTCTTGCTATCAGAGCATTAAAATCTGGCTCAAGTTTGGAAACACATAAGCGTAAAACAGCCACTAAATTGTCGTCTGTGACCCTGGATCGCCAAACAGTTTTGTTGTTGGTCATCGTAGTGAAAAACTACTCGCACACATATGTGGAACGAAACATGACTGGTAGGCGAGAGGCAAACAAGCATAGATTTGAAAATTATGACTTATACAGCATTACGAACAGTTCGATTCCTGATTTCGCCGAAATTCTGAGCGGCGTGTTGTTCTGCAGATTTTCAATTCTACTTCCAAATTTTCAGGAGCTTCTATCTGCTGAAACCCAAAGGGATAGCAGAAAAATCTCCATTCCTTGTCCATTGTCGCTAACTCTCCAAATCTACCAGTGAATTCTGTCGAAAGGTATTGAATAAGGGTTTTATATTTGATAAGCTAACTTTCTTCATCGCTCTCGAAAACAGTTTCTAGTGAAGGAAAGTGGTGAATGTTGTTTATTTTCTACTTGATACTGCCACTCTTAATTTACCTACAAATGCTCTCAAATTGTCGATCATATTTATGATCAAGTTATCTTTCCTTGTAAATGCACATTCTGATCATTAAGGTGTGTACAAATGTCCGTCAAAAAAAAAAAAAAACAAGATCAGAAATCCATGCTGGGTCTGTTTGTTGTGGAATTTCTATACCTTCGCTTATCGTAAAAATACCTATTTCTTCCTTGAGGATGAAAAACCTGTATAACATGCAACCCCTGCAAAGCTATCTTACTTTAGTGTAATGAATGAGATCATGATAATCACTGTCAATGTTCTTAAGAAATGTGTGACGAGTAAGAAAGTGTAGACGAACATATGAGACACACAGCTTTACCTTCCTTCTTAACAAAAAAGTACTTGTTTTCCCATTCGTTAATAAAGGGAAAATATTTGAACGGATTACACTGTGATTCACTCATTACGAGCCGCCACTCACTGTAGACGCAAGCGAACCAACAACCACTCACTCTTCTTGTAAGGCCACGTACACTGCAGCTAGCACAGAGTTCGTTCTACTTGACTGAGTTTGTTCACAGTTTGGGAGCACGAGTTGCCCACCCATGGTAGGTACGATGCTATTCATATGGTTGTACACATAGTTCCCGCATGATGACTGCCGGCAAGCAAGAGTAATAGTCAAGAATATACCATGTCCTAACATGGAGAAATAAAGCTCCGACTATACACTGCGCGCGCACGGAACGAAAGAAGACTTACCAATAAATGAAATTTAAAAAATGTAACTGACATCTCATATTACAGAAGGTGCTCGAAATGCTCTTCGTTAGCGTGGACACAAAAGATGAAATGCGAGGTGATGTTCTTGTCCACTAAATTATGAAATTAATTGCAATGAAGGATTCAGGCAGCGGAATCACTAGGATTTAAATTTTTCACTTGAGTTATTTTTTTAATGTCTAAATTGTATTATTATTTTTTATTTGCTCTCTCAACAGAAGAATAAGAAATCTTCACTACCTGTGCATGTTTAGCCTATTACTTGTGACATTCACAAATATCCTGAAGCTTCTCAGCCGTTAATTCTGTACAATTTTTCGAACTCTTTAGTCCGTATCGATCCTGTCGTTTGGAATTTATTCACCCGTGAATAATCCCTGAACACGTTCGCAATCGTACTCCGAGAAATCGTTCTGTCTTCTGACCGTTCCTTCAGATACGTACTTGAACTTGAAAATGTAACACAAGAGAACACGCTGTTCAGTATTTAGTCGAAAAGTTATTAATCGCAACAAGAACACTGACGTATATGTTACGAAAAACAAAGATAGATTGATGAAATCAAGAACTAGTAGGGAATGAAAAAAAAAATAGATTCCGCGAAGTTAAGAAAATAATAAATATTCG
Organism: Periplaneta americana; assembly: GCF_040183065.1. NCBI lineage: Eukaryota > Metazoa > Arthropoda > Insecta > Blattodea > Blattidae > Periplaneta > Periplaneta americana. The sequence goes on along the minus strand of NC_091124.1, from coordinate 76,727,247 downwards.
CTTGCAATAAACTACCAGTCAGCTGCTCTTTTCGCATGAGTCATCCGGCGAGAGAGCCGCACCCAACAACCACGTTCCGCTAGGGCAGCCGCGGCGAAAATGCGACTCACGAGCACATTGTGGCTCGCAGTGCTTTTCTCTCGCTTCCTACCTACAACCCCCACCCTCTTACTCACTGCAGTCAAACTCCGTTCTATTTGTATTTGTCTCGGACCTGCGAGTGGCCTATCGTCGCAATATCTCTCTCGAAACCATGCACCTCTATAAAAAACGAAAGTTACAAGTAGGATGGGAGGATGCATTCTTTTGCTTACAATATGATGAAAATATCAAATGTATGATTTGTTCACAAATATTACTAGGAAAACGGTTGTATAACATAAAACGGCATTATAAGTTACTACATGTTACTGATGAAACATTATTGCAGCAATAAGCAGGAGAGCTCAGATTCCATTTTCTTCTTGACTTCCTGCAGCTATAGCAGCTCCTACTCCGGTATCTGCTTTAGTACATAAAGGGTTAAGTGTTATTATCATCATCATCATCATCATCATCATCATCATCACATCTCTACGGCGATTCTTTTACAGCAGATGTACGAATAATGCGGTTAGATTTTCAATTTAAACTCATAGATTTACAATATGACGTTAAATGAAAGCTAGATGTAAGGACTTTACAGATATTGAACTTTTCAAATCTTTGGAAAAAAATTAATATTTGAAGCTTCGTTCTTTCGCTTGCTCTGTTGAAGCCATGTTCGCTCTAACTTACGTTTGTGAAAAATTATTTTCAACAATGAAAATAGTAAAAATCAAATTTAGATCACGACTGACAGACAAATACTTTCGTGATCAACTACGATTGGCAGTAAGTGACATAATTCCTGATTTTGAAACTTTGTCGCAGAGACATTCTGAAGACAGTTAATTTTAGGTTGTGATAATGTGTCCTAAGTTTTCTTGTTCATTTCTTTCTTCGTTACACGTCCTAAACATTAACTTCCCCTTCGGTTGTCCGCCTCCCTCCATAGGTGCTATGCACGTTGCAGCTTACACAGTGGCTCGGCGCACCATGGCCTTTTCGCCACGGCTGCGCTAGGGCAGCCGTGACGAAAATGTGATAGTGCGCCGAGCCACTGTGTAACCTGCAATGTGCATAGCACCTGTGGAGGGAGGCGGACACCCGACGAGGAAGTGAAGCAACTGTGTGACTTATTAACGGATTTTCATTTTCCTTACGTCAGGCACTTAAATATAATTTTATACAAGGCTACAAACTAATGTTTAGTACGTGTAACGAAGAAAAAAATTAACAATAAAACATAGGACACATTATCACAACCTAAAATTAACTGTCTTCAGAATGTCTTGCGACAGAGTTTCAAAACCAGGAATTATGTCAGTTACTGCCAGTCGTGGTTGATCGCGAAGGTATTTGTCTATCAGTCGTGAACTAATTTGGTTTTTACTATTTTCATTGTTGAAAATAATTTTTCACAAACGTAAGTTTTAGCGAGCATGGCTTCAACAGAGCAAACGAAAGAACGAAGCTTCGGATATTTATTTTTTTGGCAAAGATTTTAAAAGTTCAACATTTGTTAAGTCCTTACATCTAGCTAGCTTTCATTTAACATCACATTGTAAATCAGTGAGTTTAAACTGAAGATCTAACCGCATTATTCGTACATCTGCTGAAAAAGCATCGACGTACAGATGATGATGATAACACAACCTTTTAATGTTTCATCAGTAATATGTAGTATAATCCCGTTTTATATTGTACAACCGTTTTCCTCGTAATACTTGTGAACAAATTATACATTTAATATTCTCATAACATTGACAGGAAAAAAGTGCGTCCTCCCATCCTACTTGTAACTTTCACTTTTGTAGAGGTTCATGGCTTCGAGAGAGACATTGCGACGACACGCCACTCGCAGGTCAGAGACAAATACAAATGGAATGGAGTTTGACTTCAGTTAGTGAGAGGGTGGGGGGGAGGTTGTGGGAGGTAGAAAGCAAGATAAATGCATACCTATCATTGCAAGCCACAATGTGTTCGTGAGTCACATTTTCGCCACGTCTGCGCTAGGTTTTGTAGCAACACAATTTTGCGTGAACATTACAGAGTTGCGGTTTATTTTTTTGTCCGTGTGAGTGCCTGGCATAATCTCGACTCTTACGCTATCGCTTGCCGGTATTCAGCCTACGGGAACTACGTGTACAGCATTAAGAATCGCATTGTACCATTTCAATGAAACGTAATTAAAGGGCAATGTTTTCAGTTCCCAATCTAAAAATTATTCTACTCGAAAATATCCGTATGCCGAAGATTTCGTCAAACCAGTGTACGTAATCTTGCCCAGTTTGAACCTGTAAATCTTTACACTTAATATTTAAAATATGTATTATATTTTTATTTATGTTTCAGGTACTTAGATAACTTGGAAAATACAATGAATTTTCCTATTGCTGGAATATTACTTACTCAGTTAATTACTCTGTGCACAGTTGCTTTTTCCGCTATTGTGGTACGTATGTATTCATTTTATAATTTACTTTGCAGTATTTATTGAAGTCTCATAGTAGCAATTAATAGGTATATTTCATTGAAGGTATTAGTCTATTAATATAAACATGACTAAAATTTATTCACCATAACTGAATACGCAGATTTGAAAAAAGCTAAGGTGCATTCAGAAGTCAAATTAAAAAAACAGAAATTAAAAATTTGGCTCTTTGTTCCAAATAATTATTTCGAATTTTCTGCAATAAAATTTGTAATTCTACCTGCTATTATTTAAGCAATAAGTTTTATGTGTTAACTGCTTATTTTTCTCATTCAGCACATTTTCATAAAAATATATTAAAAACTCTGAAAATATTTGGTGAAAAGATTGTTGTCTGGCACGTTTTGTAGCTGAAAGTTTCTCTCGTAATATGGTGGGATTGTTGCAGAATGTAATGATTTACTTTTTTGTGAATTCTCAAAATAAGTTTAATATTCTGTATTATTAATAACGCAAGTTTTCTTAATGTTTGCTTTATATAATACTTCATGCAAGGACGATTTCATGTTAAGTGCCAGAAAATTTGTGTCCCATAGCACTTTCGTCTTCAATCTTTGCAATTTAAAGAAATAAAATAATTTAATTTATTATTTTATTTCTTTAAATTGTAAAGATTGAAGACGAAAATGTTATTGGACACAAATTTTCTGGCACTTAACATGAAATCGTAGAATGGATAGAACTGTAAATTTTATAGTTCTACTCTTGTATTATTGCAATATTGTATCTATGCATATCTACAATATTGAAATATAATTTCAGAGTTGGGGTGATATTGTGGATATGTTTCAATCCATCACGCTCTATATACTCATGATGCTTGTAGTTTTCACCTACTGCGGCATGGGTACGGTTATAACACATAAGGTAAGTGCACATATCCCCTCGTTTCAATAAGTTTAATATCAATTTCAATGTTATAAAGTCCAATTAAGTTATTTGCTGTCTTTTTTTAAATTATGTACCCTGAAGTTACCTAAGAAATATAATACGAAAAAATTGAAGTATTTTATAATATTAAATTTTGTTTCACATTAAGTATAATATTAGTAGATAAGAAATGCATGTGACGTCTTAGGATCCCCACGCTCCTATGGGCGTGACTAAAGTGGGAGTAGGGTGGGGGAGCGGATGTGTCAATGTAGTGACGTCATATGGACGTGTTGTTGGCTGTGATTGGTTAATGGTATTGGGGTTGTGATTTTCTATTGGGTAATGATGGTGTGGAATACATGGTTTTTTATCACAAGCAAATTATTTTTCTCCGAAATCATCGACCGATTATTTGTCAGCAACGAATACAAAAATTATACCATGTTTCACATGAATGTACATCATAATCACTATGTTTAACGTGGCTGGCACATTTTATACGATTTTGAGTTGCTGTGTACCATAGTCTCTCTTATTGCAAAAGCTTTTCATTATTTCTTTTTCAGCACTATACCCCAATTGCAATATCGAAATCTATCTAAAAGACTTTGCAGCACAATATTGATAGACAATGGAAAAAATAGTACTTTTAATTTATTTTCCCTATAAAATAAAATATTTCCAGTGACCCACAGATATCAAACATACAGTGTGAATATATGTGGCACAAGACCAGAGCTTCTAAAGGTGTCCAGAGGTGACGGTGTCATTAGCATTGTTGCCTATACGTAAACATTAAATCCAATCAAAAATTCATCCCCACATGAATTGTTCGTATCAGTATGTAAGATCTTCATGATGAATTGTTTCAGTTCGAGAGCGTAAGGGAGGCTGCCTGGTCCTCCGACTGGGTGGGGGCGCCAGTCTCTTATCAACGATGTATCCTATTCATAATTACTAAATCCAACCAGGAGTTCAAGCTTACTGCTGGAAAATGTGTTCCATTATCTAATACTACAATGATGAATGTAAGTCTGACTGTGTGGATAGCAACACAGAAATTGAAATTGCTAGTAATTGTTCCACATATTTGTAGAACCTTTAAGATATTGACACTACGCTGCACGAAACGATGTTCAAATATTTATTTTAAAATGGTACGTTTCCAAATATTACAATTACACTGAAGAATGAAAGACGCGTCATTGTTACTGAATATAGATTTACAAATTTGCTCCACTGCACGTAGGATCTATAAGAAATCTATTTTCTTATACTAGTTACTTTGAAAGGACTTTTTTTTTATCACAGATGTAGGTGTATACCATAGTTTCAGTTTTGGAGCATTAGGTACAGTCAAACTTATAAAAAAATTAAGAAAATGTCGTTCTGGATTACAGTGTCAGTAACTTCTACACTACACGGTCGAATTTTTAACATGAGGGCTTAGAAGAAAGCTTACACATTGCTCTGAAATTTTTCTAATTGACATACAGAGCTATCTCAAAATTTTGATGTGGGCGAGAATTAGTTGGACAAATGTTGCCTGTAGCTCACTAATTCAAGGTAACTCTGTTATAATTGCCATAAATTATGTCATGGAAATGTCGGATTCATTTTCCTTCCTAAAGAAGCTACTCTGCAGACTCTATCCCCATAAAAATCAATTTCCTTCGACTAAACTACCGGTTTTCTTAGCCTTATAAAGGCGGATATTATTATTATAAAACATGGATGTTGTTGACCACAATTCAATCACTGTGCGTCATTTTGTTTTTCCAACCAACTATATCTCTTCTCTGACTTCTCGTGATGCAAGGTTGATACAAATTATCTTTCTACTTTTGTGTGTTATTTCGTTTGCCCGCAGATTCTGAACGAGTCTCTATCCTTCTTCATGTTTCTACTCACCATGAAAGATCAGAAGAAAGAACATGACAAAGAATAGTAGGCCTATGGCTAATCACACAAGGAATGTATTTTACATACTGATCTTTAATTTGAAATTACCGAGCCTCAGAACCACTGAAAATGTAGGGAATCATTTATAATTTGCAGCAGTAGACTATTAGAGTGGTTATTGAGGTTGTGGCTTTTTATTTTTTTTTTTTGTAGGCCTAAATAAAGGATTAAATATTTTTTTCATTTAAATAGTTAAAACGTTTATTTTATATCACAATGTCAAAGATAGGAGTCAAATGATAAAGGAGAAAATTATTATAAAGATAATATAATGGGCCAAATTAATTTTTTCATTAGCTTATTATAGAGAGTGAATAGTAAGTAGCATACTTAATTGTCAGAAGGTTATTTTATGAGCTATTTCAAACAAAAAACATTAATAAGATTTAGCTCACTTTTGCTTCCTTTCCAAGATAAAAATAGTTTTATATTAAACATTTCATAGCATATTTTGGGAAAAATATTAATTTAATTTCCAATATTATCTTAATAAATTACATAAATAATTTACAGTTTCGCCGTTTAAATGTGCAGAAATTTTATCCGGAAAAATGAAATAATGAAAAATGCCTTTGTTTGAAAGCTTCGAGGCACCCATTTGCACCAATTCTCATTTATAAGATTGCTGTGGGATTGAAAACAGCTACCGATGAACTTGGCTCTCCCGAAGTACAGATACGGAATTAAAACTCTTAATGGGAGTCAAACTGTATTTCGCCCGACTTATCTTATACATAGGGGCTCTTGTTCACTGCACATGTGCAGTGTCTTGAAAGCGAAATTTACAGATTAAGAGACCTCAAAATATTTCAGGATCTGTACATAATTGACAGTCTTAGAGACGCTGCCACTTTCATTCTGACCAAGAATATATAAACAGTAAAGAAGAATTGACTGCAAAGTACTCTTCTAAGTAGTCCATATGCGGTAAAAATAATATAGCCTACGTGTTTATATCAATTACCAATTCTGCGAAATTTTGTTACAAATACATAAAAGATATTAACATTGGCAACACTGTATATTTTCTTTACATGTAATACTTACATGTTTGTTTTTATTTGTTCTTAAACCATCACTGAATTGATAACATAATACATAAACTTAAAACACATTCTGAACTGAAAACCTATTGCTTTCCTCCTCCTTTTTAAATAAAAAAATATTAATAATATCTAATTTGAATAATTTCAAGGGAAAAATTGTTCCGGGGACAGGTACCGATCCCGGGTCCTTTGGCTGAAAGCACTAACGCTCTTACCAACTGAGCTACCAAGAAACGTCACCTCACACAGTCTCAATTTTTACATTTATGTCCACATAACTCGAGTGGGCTGACAAGATATCAGAAACCCACATCGAGTGCTTTCTGTTAACGTACCTACAGTAACGTATATATTATACAAATCTAGCTTTACTAAGTGTCACTGCGCAGTGATGCGCATGAAGTGCACTTGAAGAATTAATGTAAAATTGAAAGTCGGACTGATTGAATGAAATCTGTATTCAGTGAAATATATTGAGCTATTCAAATGATGAAAGTAGACAGATATGACTCTTACTAATCAGACAATATTTCCATAATTCCTAAAAGCATATTCTTCTGTTCATTTGTAAACTGTGTCCTTTACGTGACGAGTCGAATTAGATATCGTCGTTGTTGCTGCAATAACTCGTATGTGCAAAATACAAAATTTTTCAGTAGGAAGAAAAAACACATTTATTCACTCTATGTCAGTGGTACATAGGAGATTGTGAATTCTTACATTTTCGAAAGAGATATAATTACATGTAGGAGATTTTATTGGTTGCTGTAGCCTATCACCAATTTATTTAATAGAGCAAAAATCTGAAAATCGATAAATATGTCACATAGGAATTACTGCAGGAACAACGACGATGTACAGTAAATTATACACAGTATGGCCCACAATAAAGTATAAGTTTTATTATGTTGCACTTGCATCTCAATGGAAAAAAAATTATTGGCGGCATTGTTAATTGTTACTTCAGTTATTGCTAAAGAAGGCTGTAAAAGAAACATAATCAAAATTGTACTCAGTATCCAAGAAAAATAATTCCTCTCAGAGCGTTATTTTCGTTCATACAAAGTTGGTCGAGATGACGAAGCTAGTGTGAAAGCGGTATGTGAACTTCATGAAGAGTTTCATAAAGTTCCGCCATCAACGCGGACAATATTATTCTTGATGAGTAAATTCAGTCGAACTTTTGTGTCAACGCAAAGGAAGAAGTGGGACGACAAAAAACAGCTACAGGCAACGCACATATGAGTATGGTGTTTGACAAAATTCATAGACGCCTTAGACTTAATCACGTGCTTGCAGACGGTGACTAACCTGCAGACCAGTAGTGTCAAATTGTAAGCTCCAAAACCGGTTGTGGAGCTAGAGAGTGCAGTCGGAGCGTGAACTGTGGAAACACCGGAGCACGTAACGAGTCATAGTGGAGCGCTCTGCTCCGTTTAGTCTCTGTCTGACAACGCTGCTGTAGACCAGTGATCGCCAAAAGCTGTGTCGCGACACATGCCCCTGTCTCCACTCAAGCGTAACCATGGCATCATACCTCCACCCTCTGTTTACAGCCTTCATTTTAATATAAGACAAGACATTTATCAGCAGCGGACGTACACATGTACAACCCGTTTCAGCTCACGTTACCCGAGACGTCTTCGTGAACCATCCGTTACGTCATACACTGTACAGTCGCGAGAGAATATTAGTCTATCAGTCTAGACTAGAGCAGCGTGAGGGACGTGTCTACAAGCATTTTAATACTGCATTAGTGAATTATTTAGTTGTATTATCATTGAATATACTGTGAATTGAATCGAACGGTACGTATTTATACTTCACTGAAGCATTTTAATACTGCATTAGTGATTCATTTAGTTGTAATATCTTTTAATATGCTGTGAATTGAATCGAACGATACGTATTTATACTCCACTGAAGCATTTTAATACTGCATTAGTGAATTATTTAGTTGTATTATCATTGCATATACTGTGAATTGAATCGAACGGTACGTATTTATACTCCACTGAAGCATTTTAATACTGCATTAGTGAATTATTTAGTTGTATCATCATTGAATATACTGTGAATTGAATCGAACGGTACGTATTTATACTCCACTGAAACATTTTAATACTGCATTAGTGATTCATTTAGCTGTAATATCTTTTAATATACTGTGTATTGAATGAAACGTTTCGTGTTTACATACCGTTGACGCATTCTAATACTGCATTAGTGATTTATTTAGTTATAGTATCATTGAATACACTGTGCATTCAATTACCATATACCATAGACACAAAAACAATATTGTAATTTATAATACAGTACCTTATATTGGCCGAACCTAAATAATTTATGAAGTATTATAATTATTAACTGTAAAATATTAACCTAATATAATAATGTTCATTGTCAGGTACTACAGACGTCAAGGAATCCTGTTATACTATGATCGCTTTCATTCTACTGTTGCATGGTATGCGAGAACCTACATACTGTCTATAACATTGCAACACGTACTGTACCATGTTTCCTACCCCCGCAACTCCGCAGTCACCGTAGTTCTGATGTAAACAGAGACGGTAACGACATCACTCCGAGGGATAACGCGAAGTGGAACAGATTATAATGTTACAAGTGTGTAGGATAATATTATGTTTCGATGTCTTTTCCAAAACAGATAATATGTAAAAATTTAATTTCAAGGAACATGGGAGGAAAAGTATTTTTTTTTTTTTTTTGTGCAGATGGCAAAAATACGAGATACTTAATTTGTTGTAAAATTTTAAATGAAGTATAAAAGAACAATGTACGTTGTCATTATTCTTCTTGTTATCAATACTACCACGCGCTTACCTGTAAATTGAATATTTCATTAACAAACCAACAATAAAAAGTATCGGCTTCTATGTCTTAATCGGGGTAAAATACTTCGACTTTTTTTTCCGACGTATGTAATGTAACTTGAATATTTCATTAATAAACAAACAATTAATAATTATCGGCTTCTATGTCTTCATCGGGATAAAATACTTCGACGTTTTTTTTTCCCCGAAGTATGTAATGTAATTTTAATATTTCATTAATAAACAAACAATTAAAAATTATCGGCTTCAATGTCTTCATCGGGATAAAATAAATCGACGTTTTCTTGAAGTGTGTAGTGTAATTTACAACTTCGTGACTAGCCTGGTACGTTTTTCTAATTTCAAATATCTAATGTGAAGTACACGTTCTTTTTATTGTAAATAAGAAAATAAATTTTATTTTATTAATAATACAAAAATGATGAATAGGAGAATAAAAGCGAACATGAAAAAATGTGTGTGTAGTTAATAAGTAGAAGAATATTATATTGTTTTTGTTTTTTTGTCACAGTCCGTCTCTGCACTGTTATTCGCTGCATTAAATGAGGAGATACCCACCCCACCTCTCTCCCTGCGACAGTGGTGTGCGGGTTGCATTTCTATTAAGTCACAATTTCGTGATGTTTGGCAACCACTGCTGTAGACTATGCGGTACGAAAATGCACCCAACTCATGGATCATTCGTTGAACTGACGTTATCTTTAGATTTAATTCCTTTGTGATCCGTCGTTGGCTTTTCTTATGAGAATTCACAATTTTGACTTTATCGTTCTCAAAATGAACTTCAAAATGTTACATTTGTTCGGAAAAAATTTCTGTACATTTAAAGGACAAGACTATAATTCTTTCAATCTTTTATTATAAAAATACACTGCTTTCTTAAATTGACTGAGCATATTTGGAATTACATCTATGCCTTTCCCAAAAAAAAAAAAACTATGAAATGTTTAATATGAGAGCATTTTTTTTTCTCGAAAAGGAAGCAAAAACGAGCAAAACTGTATTAGTTTTTTTTTTAATATCTCAAAGAATAACACAATAACACCCTGAAATTAATGACATTACTTATGGCCCTCTCTCTCTTCCTCCCCTCTCTCTCTCTCTCTCTCTCTCTCTCTCTGTGTATGTGTGTGTTTTTTGTGATTACTTTCCTAAAAGGTTATGGACTTTACTCAGAAGAAAACGAGACAAATATGAATATTTAGAAAGGATGGCATACTTCATATGCATTGAAATTTGAAAAACAGAAGTGAAGAATGTAGCCATAAACAATTTTCATTTTAAATTTTCGTCCAGTACATAGTTTGCTTAATTAGGAAATTAAAGAACTGTCCTTATGATTGATTGCAAAATCATTTTCTCAATTTCTCGTTGACTTTCAGTATTTTAAATTCACATGAATTATTTGTATGTAAAAAGTTGTCTAAACCGACACAAATTCTCAAATTGGCTTAAGTCCGCAATTTCTGTCCCCTTAGAATTAAATGAAGTTGCCTTCTGCAACGTGAGTCGTATAAAACGCATACTTTCCTTTATTCATGCATTTATGCAAGAATACAGTATATCAATATCAAATGTTTCACTTTCCTTTCAAATTACGCAACCGGTTTTCAAGTTTAATTCATGTATCAAGCTGGGGTTTAGGAGTGTGTATCACGAGATGGAGTAGCTGTTTCGTAACTTTCACGGACTCTGGTAATTTGTCACTTGCAACTCTCTGCTTGTTCATTGTTGTTTCACCCACCAAAGCAATCCAGTCATTATTGTCATTGAAAACGCAGTACATAATTCGGCTACTGTAACAGCTAATACTTATGAAAAACTACTGGATAATTCGGTCATAGAAACGCAAAGGACACATTATCACAGGAAATTTGATGTTCGCAATCGTCCCGACAAGAACACAACACTGGCGTTGGTACGCAAGCTGGAAACAACTATTTTTACCGGATATGTTGTAAGTGAAATAAGTGAAACCAGCAAGCATCGTTCGTCTTAAATTTCACTGAACGAGACAGATATCATTCGGAAAGGCAGTTGGGAGGTGAAGCGAAGGACACTGGAACTTAAGAGGGCCTGTGTGATTTCTGTGATGAACAAAATAATAGTGTATTTCGGACGTAGTAAACGTATGACTGCAAAATCATGTCAACAATTATTGTTAGTTTTAGGTTTATAATTTTTTTTATTTCTCACTTTAATGCGATACGTCTTAATGTCGAGGATACTAGTGTGAGAGGTGGTTTCTGCCCAGCACCCCAACAGAATAATTACATTTACATGTGCATTTCCTGTTACAAAACTCAACGAACATTAACTAAAAATGCTTCGTTTTTGTTATAGAGGATATGTCGCACATTATGTCTGTTAACTCCAAGCAAAAGTGTGGCATATAACGGGACGTTACATAATTTGCCACCTGAGGTTTTATAATATTACTTATTATTCGCTTGTAACTAACTGCCTTGCATGGACACATTTGCTTTCCTCGAATAAGTTAATGTAGCCTACATGTGTTCTCCCTTTGCGCGGAGTGTATTCATGACTATTCCATTTCGATGAACAATAGTAAATAAATTTCTTACATACGACAAAGCTGTACGTACATACATTATACACATCTGTATTATTTTGTTCCATATTTTATGTGCTACCAATACAAAATGCCATAGCCTAATTTTATGTTTTAGAAAATTTATTATTATTCCTATTTATTATTATTATTATTATTATTATTATTATTATTATTATTATTATTATTATTATTATTGGCCTCAGGCTGTTGTACAGCACAATAAATATCTATACTAATAATAAATCTGTAAGCGAAATTTTTCTGGTAATTTTCGATTTTTCAAAAATAATTGGTGTTAACATGTATAATTAATCATCCTGAAACGGAAAATCGCTTTTTTGAAATTTTTGTTTGTATGTCTGTCTGTCTGTCTGGATGTTTGTTACCTTTTCACGCGATAATGGCTGAACGGATTTCGATTAAAATTGGAATATAAATGAAGTTCGTTGTAACTTATATTTTAGGCTGTATGGCATTCAAAACACTTTATTTGAAAGAGGGTTATAAGGGGGCCTGAATTAAATAAATCGAAATATCTCGCTTATTATTGATTTTTGTGATACATTTTACATAACAAAAGTTTCTTTAAACATTATGTCCGAAACGTTTTATTCCAGGCAAAATTTTGATAGGACTGATATTTAAGGATATACAAGAGTTTTAATATAACAATATAATATATTTTCAACGCCGCCTCAGATTATGTTGTTGTTCCGTAATTCCTATGTGCAAAATATAACATTTTTCAGTAGGAAGAAAAAACAGATTTATTCATTCTATGGCAGTGGTATATAAGAGATCGTGAATTCTTACATTTTAGAAAGAAAGAAATATAATTACATATAGGAGATTGTATTATTTGCTGTATAACTATTTAAGTTATTTAATAGAACAAAAATCTGAAAATCGATATGTCATAAAGGAGTTATTGCAGGAACGACATCGATGGCTATAATGAAATTAAAACAAATGACTCCGTCTACTTAAGGCGGCCTTGACGTTTATGAATATTAATATACAGAGAATATTAAATTTGTCTGTTTGTATGAAGTAATCTCAGAAGCTAATTTGGATAATTCCTTTAGTCTCTGAAATTTGTAGTTTCTCTAGATGGATGTAATACTACATTTAAGGAATGAGATAAGATGAAAATAGATCTTTACGCACAGAAAAATTATCTTCGCACATAATCCACTCTATTAATTTGGAGTGATTTATTAAAGATGCATTCAAGACTTATTTAGAAAAATGTGAAACGGATAATCGTTGCATCAAAAAAGGATGTTCTCTGAATCAAATGATCATATTTTAATTGTTTGCATGTAATAACAAATAAGAAATATGTTAAAGCAGTTATCAATGGATCAAATGAGTGGTCTCTGGACCAAAATGATCGCATTTTAATTACTTAAATACAATTTAAATTAAGTAACATATTAAACTATTTATTCTTCTAACAAACACGAATGTTCCCTGGGGCATATGTCCTATTTTAATTATGTAATTACTTTATATTTAATTCTAACATGTGCAGCGGAGCGCAAGGGTACGGCTAGTTAATAAATAAATCTATACTAATAATAAATCTGTAGCCGAAATTTTTCTGGTAATTTCCGATTTTCCAAAAATAATTGGTCCTAACATATATATTTAACCACCCTGAAACCGAAAATCGCTTTTTGAAATTTTTGTTTGTATGTCTGTCTGTCTGTCTGTCTGTCTGTCTGTCTGTTACCTTTTGACGCGATAATGGCTGAACCGATTTATATGAAAATTGGAATATAAATTAAGTTCTTTGTAACTTAGAATTTAGGCTATATGGCATTCAAAATATTTTATTTAAAACGGGAGTTATAAGGGGGCTTGAATTAAATAAATCGGAATATCTCGCTTATTATTAATTTTCATGAAAAATATTACATAACAAAAGTTTCTTTAAAAATAATTATCGATAAGTTTTATCCTATGCAAAAGTTTGATAGGACCGATATTTAATGAGATAAATGAGTTTCAAAATTACAATAATAACGCCATCTAAGGCGGTGTAATGAAAACAAATGACTTCGTCTATAAGGGGCCTTGGACACCAACAATCGAAAGCTATTAAACATAGCCTACAGAGAATGTTTCTGTGTTTGTATGAAGTAATGTCGGAAGCTAAATTAACCGATTTGTATAATTACTTATTAATTCAGCATTGGAAAGTGTAATTTCTCTAGATGGACATAATGCTATAATGTTATTACAGTAACTTCTGAGTGAATCGAGGACAGGTAAGATTAAAATAGTTTCTTGTGCACAGAAAGGTAGATAGGCTATTCTGTACATTCGTTTCCTGTATTTCCTAAAATAATTTTTATGACCAAATGATTGCTCTCTGGATCAAAATGATCGCATTTTAATATTTTTAACACAATTTTAATTAAGTAACGTAATGAACGATATATCCTTCTATCAAATACGAATGTTCCCTGGATCAAATGTTCTATTTTAATTATATAATTACTTTATATTTATTTCTAATGAGTGTAGCGGAGCGCACGGGTACGGCTAGTAAATAAATAAAATTAAATAAAGAAATAAATATATTAGCTATTATTATTTGCTCACTGTCAAAGCGGGCAGGAGCTGAATATATTGAATGTGAATTCCAACTTCTCTAAGTGTGTATTATGCCGTTAAACAAAGATCAGCTTGCAGTGCTCTCTTTCTTAGTCGACACAAGTGGAAGTGTGTAAACCCTTATGGTTTCAGAGACCATGTTCATTGCATAAACTCACCGAGTCAGTGAAATCTAATAATATTCATACACAGTGTTTTCTCCAACATTCCTACAACGTATCACCAGACAGAAAAAGCCATAATTCCTCATGCACTTTCTGATAATAAATATCTATAAACTATTGTTGTAATTTGGAAAAGAAACACTTATTAGTGTACCGTCATTTCCCATAACTATGGTCCTGGAACGCAACTATGGTCCATTCAAATTTTATACTCCATAACGTAATACTTCGTTTATCTATATTTTTGCTGTACTCTAATTTGAAGTCAAGTCACAGCAGCTATCTACGAACTAGACGTTACTTCTATAATGTTCTTTTAATAGTTCTATCGTGGACCATATTGTGTTCCAGGACCATAGTTTTTGGAAATGACGTTATTAACCGCTACGTCTGTGTAAAATGTATCTCAGAGTACGAACATTATATCATTACCGACATTTCTTCAATTTTCCGAGTTACAAAGTTAATTGCAATAATAAGTTATAGATCAATATTATTTTAAAGAAAAACCCCAGCAACGTTATCAGAGTCAGAGAGCTGTAAAATAGCGCTTACAACCGGTTTAGATTCCACCAGTTAGAGAACATCCGTCAAGGTCGAGCAACCGTCCGAATATTCCATTTTCAACAGATTACCTCTTCGTGAAACTGGAAGTGTTCAAGATAAGCAATCAAAACGACGAAGAACAGTGTTCATAAAAGAAACCCTGGATGTTATTGGACACAACTGCAAAAAACGCCTGAAAAATCTCTTCGGGCCGTATTCATAGACATTTTTAGAGCGGGCTTCCGGTGGATGATCAGCGTTTTTCGTATTCATAAACCAGTGTTAGCGACAGGATATGATTTGAATTCTGTACTAGTACCAGTGGATAGCCGGGGCTAGCTTGGTACGCTCGTAGCGCGTGCTGCGAAATGTCTATGAATAGCACCCTTAGATATCTTTTTCAACAAACAGGAATTTCTTACACTTCAGTACGAGCTATTATGAAGTTCCTTTATATAAGACTGTATAAAATTATTGTGGTGCAAGAATTCAACAGGTTTATTCAGTACTTTGGAGTAGATTTTGTGAACGGATTTTGAGTAGCGGAGAAATTTAAGCCAATCTCATTTTGTTTTCGGACGAAGCTTGTGTTTACTTACAATTTCTTTGTTAATATGCAAGGAATATAAAAAAAAATCAAGGTACACATTTCCAGCATCTTCTTGTATAACATGGATAAGTAGATAAATTTTCAAAAATAAAGCTTAATAGTATTTTCTTAGACAGTCACTTTAGTGCTGCTAGTTCACCCATAAAGTTTTATTACCTTCCCTATTATTACCATTAATTTTGTACCTAAAATTTCTTAATAATCTTTAAATCAATTAGTAAAGCCTTAGAAGTTTTAATACCAAATATATTATTTCTTTAAATGTTAGTGAAATTAATACTATTACCGCTCAGTCTAAAACAGGTATGTTCATTCTCTGACTCGTGATTACGTTCTGTAATCACAACCTTCGAATGTAGAGCGTGCTGTTGCCCGTTCGAAGCTCGACGGATGACTGCGGAAGCCACTTCAAGTACTTAGTAAACGCACGAACAGTGCGGGACAATGACACAGTCAAAATTCTGTAAGCAAACGTTCATTCCGTACAGTGTGGGAGGAAGCCTATTTTTGTTGTACGTTCGGTGAAAAACGGAAAGTGATTACTATATTGTAAGGTACTGTCAGAAATACTACTGAGCAACATAAAACTACATTATAGGCTCTGCTTCCCAGAACATGGCGAATTGACAGAGAAGCTGTTTTCTGTAATATAGCCTATTTTCATATACCAACGTTATTATTATTATTATTACTATTATTATTATTATTATTATTATTGTTATTATTATTATTGTTATTGTTGTGATATTATTCCAGCAGAATAGATATTTTGATAAAATAATTCTTCAGGGTTGCAACGTGCACTACAGCTTCAAGAATTGAAAGCACTTCATGAAAGGCCAAACATTGAAGAGAGCCGAACAATTCAGAGTCTATGTTTTGGAGCAAATTAGCCTATGTAGTATGTTGGGAATTAGCTAAGGCACTAAAACCCTTCACGGATGGTGAACTTGTAAAGAGATGTATGGTGCCTGAACAAAATATAGTTAATTATGTCTCTGTACTGCAACAGTTCAAATGTGAATTCACAGAACAGAGATTTAGTGATTTTAGACGTATGGAGAGTGATATTAGTATTTTTGTTAATCTTTTCATAAATTTAGTACAATCCGTGAGAGTGCAGTTCCAGGACGAGTTAATTGATTTACTAAGTAATGTAGAATTCAGAACTAAATGCAGAGAATATGACTTGACAAGCATAGAATTATTTAAAAAATGAACAAAACTAAATATTACAAAATGAGCTTATTCGTTGCCACTATGTTAGCTACCTTCGCCTCGACATATGTGTGCGAACAATTATTTTCGAGAATGAAGGTTACTAAATCCAAACATAGGTCCCAATTAACAAATGAGCATCTTTAGCGCATTGCAGTAAATTCGTTGGAAATAGATTCCCGATTACTTCCCGAAGAGAATCCAATGTTGAATAGACCATAAAGTAGGCTATGTGGTGGAATATGAAAATGGTATTACCTATGATATTATTATACTTACTTATTGGCATTTAAGGAACCCGGAGGTTCATTGCCGCCCTCACATAAGCCCGCCATTGATCCATATCCTAAGCAAGATTAATCCAGTCTCTACCATCATATTCCACCTCCCTCAAATCCATTTTAATATTATATTCCCATCTACGTCTCGGCCTCCCTAAAGGTCTTTTTCCCGCCGGCCTCCCAACTAACACTCTATATGCATTTCTGGATTCGCCCATACGTGCTACATGCCCTGCCTATCTCAAGCGTCTGGATTTAATGTTCCTAATTAAGTCAGGTGAAGAATACAATGCGTGCAGCTCTGCGTTGTGTGACTTTCTCCATTCTCCTGTAACTTCATCCTGCTTAGCCCTAAATATTTTTCTAAGAACCTTATTCTCTGTTCCTCTCTCAAAGTGAGAGTCCAAGCTTCACAACCATATAGAACAACCGGTAATATAACTGTTTCATAATTTCTAACTTTCAGATTTTTTGACAGCAGACTAGATGACAAAAGCTTCTCAACCGAATAATAACACGCATTTCCCATATTTATTCTGCGTTTAATTTCCTCCCGAGTGTCATTTATATTTGTTACTGTTGCTCCAAGATATTTGAATTTTTCCACCTCTTCGAAGGATAAATCTCCAATTTTTATATTTACATTTCGTACAATATTCTGGTCACGAGACATAATCATATACTTAGTCTTTACGGGATTTACTTCCAACCCTATCGCTTTACTTGCTTCAAGTAGAGATATTATTATATCATAACTATATTAAATATAATAAATAATGTAATAATATTACAGTATATACTCTTTCCTTTTTCAAATTCAGTTTATTATCTTATTTGTAAGAGTGCAAGAACTATGCTACGGGCGGTGCTGCAATGTAGTTGCGGAGCCCAGTCCGTAAACAGTGTGTGTTATGCAATGCAGCATTATCCGTGTAATCGGGGCTTTTTCAATTTTGAGCATACCTGGTCTAAAACGTGGATATATGAGTCTCTTTGCAGTTTTTTTTAAATTGTACATATGTATTGCATTTCACTGTGGTTCGATACTAATGTAACTCGTGGTATCAGTGTATGGTGTATTTGTCAGACATGACTTTGAATTCGTCAGTGAAATTGTATGGATTAAAATTCCCATGCCTGAGGCATTCATTTTATCTGGTAATCACTACTTTAAACCTGATATTGATCCCAAGTTTGAATCTTTTTCCGAGCATAGTTACGAAAAATTAATTAAAAAAAAAACAAGATTTTAGGTCGCTTGAATTAGACACATACATATGACAGAGAAAATGGAAAAGGCGACCCTTCACATCTGGTACTATATCATTACCATGATGTTTGAACTCGTAGAAGTTCTGTTAATTAGTAGTGGGGAACCCAAAGCCTTTGTGAAGTAATTCTCCCGGCAATCAAACAGTCATTAATTAAGTTACGGATATAATTTCCGAAATTAGAGCCATTGTAAAAATAAACTTCTGTAATGTCATAATATTAGCTTCAACACCGCGGAAAATTAAGACATCGACACTTCTGCGTTATGTTTAATACTGTTGATATGTTATTATTCTTTGAAACTAAAGTCTTACAATTTCATTCGTGTTAAATTTAATCAATTATCGAAGGAAATTGAAATAACAATAGTACAATACTTCCACTAGTTCCCAAAAAAGTTTATTTTTTATTCTAAATGAAGTTTTTTCTTAAATCAATATCACAATACTAATATTAAAATCAATTGCATGACTGCGATAATAATAGTGATGAGTAATTCTGTAAATAACTGTATTTACGTTAAAACCTAACTTTCCTTTAATTTCCCCTTTCAGTCCCATTTTTAACTTGAATTATCTAACTTTCAAAATTCTTCCCTTCGAGATTAATAACTGTATTTTAAATACAATGAAGTCTTCGTCTCTCACTGTATTTTCCATGTAAATCATGATTCAAGTTTTCATGTAAGTTCGAGGGGGACGTTTCGAAGTTTCAACAGAATTAAGTCCGTCATAACTAATGTGAAACTAAAACTCACAATCCTGTACGAATTCTAATGCCAAATCATAGATAATCTATGTACTGATTTCTAGTAAATATTTTTTAGAAAATTATGGATATATTCACATAAGTTTATAAGATGATAATTACTGGACAAAACACAAACATAATACCTACTTACTAATAAGATATACTTTAATCGCAATCAATACCGGTTTAAGTTTGAATCGTTTTAAGAACTTGCGTAGTATGACAAACCTGTATAATTAAAAGGAACAAGGAACATAAATTAATAATGCATACATGACAAACAGAAAGCACTAGATTTTTAGTGAGTCAGACCTACGGGAGACGCTCGGCTGAATAACAAAAACTCAAGTGAACGCCATTGGATAAAAAATGTCTACCTCCAACAAAGTTCTGTCGAAAGTAATTGAAATGCGATACTTCACCATAGTTCGTATCTGAGAGTAGATTACATGACTTTTACACTAATGAAAGCGGTGTTTTGTATTTGAACAAAATTTTTATACGGCTTGGATTGAGCCCATCGTTGCAGCATTATTTTGTGCTAGCTGATTATTGGAAACACATACTATGTTATAACGATGCTACACAAATAAGCAGAGAATTTAATGATTATACGTGTCAGTGAAATTATTTTTAAACGATGTCCGTTTATTTATTTGGATTATTTTTTAAAATATGGTATGAAATTGAATTTAATTGCTTATTAATTATTTTTAAAGGATGTACGTTTATTTATTTGGATTATTTATTGAAATATGGTATGAAATTGGATTTAATTGCTTGCGTCCGAAACCAGACAAGTCCATTAATGCTAATATTTCAGGAAGTGAAAAAAAAAGCTAAAATCGAACCTCACATTAATACTATGAATTTATTATTTTGTGAGGACATCGAGGGGCTACCTACAAATGAAGGTAGATGTACACCCACAAAACGCAAAAAAAATTATGAAAAATTATAATTTTCAAAATATGACTATTTTAATAGAGAATTTTCTCCTCTTTAATTTGACATAAGAATATTCGATTTATGGCTTATGGTTTTCAGATAAGTCCCATTTTCCAAAATGCTGCGTCATCAGCCACGGTCACTTTTGGAGCGCATTACTTTTGGAGTGATCTTCGTAGCAGTCAATCCCCTCGTCCACCATTGCTTGTAAAATAAACTTCTTTCTAGTCCCGAAATAGATGCATAGATATCTGGGCATGATCATTAGATTGAAAAAAAAAACTTTTACATAATGAAGTAATTTATAATATTTTACTGTTAGTCATAAAACTGTAAATTTGTGTGTCAATGATGTTGTACGTCATTTTAATAAGAGTCCAAAAGTAAAAATTACAATTCTGAGGAGGATGGGCACAAACCCTGGGACAAACACCATCGCAGGATTTGTTGCATCAATAAAAATAGGGACAAAAATGCCAAAAAAAAAACATTCAACACCTGAAGTTAAAACAAGGCGGAGGTATTTGAGAGATAGAAAGAAGCTGAAACTGGACCGACATGAAGCTGCTTAAGGGGTGACATATGATGATGGAGTCTTCTAGGGTCTGAAAGTTTGTGGCTCATTTCCTGTAAATAGTAATTTTAGAATATTTAATTCTTTCAAACATGATATCTCAGTCAAATATGGTGATACCAAGAAGATATTGGTGTCATTTTGAAGCTTGAAATGTCCCCAGTGCCTGACAATGAGTAAAATAACATCAATATAATTAAGAATTATCTATAGATTTTTACATGATTTATGCAACATAAAATATTATTGTAAGTTACATATATGATAATATTTAATTAATGTAAATAAAAAAAATAGCTCTATGCCAGGCACTAAAGAATAGTTTTAGCTATAAAACAGTGAAAAAACTATGGCTATCTTAAAAACTGCATGAGGTATCATGTTTCAAGTTGCATGTCAAAATTATAAACAGAATAATTTAAAAAAAACAATTCATGCATAATTTCAATGGATCTGTTCACTTCATTCTCCCTCTGGTACCATTCTCAATTGTATAAAAATTTTACAGAGCAAAATTATACAAAGCAAAATTTTTTGTATGTAATATTAATATGTAGAAAGAATAAGGGGAGCAAACGGGATGACTGGTATGACGACGAATGTAGGGTGGCTAAGAAGATGGCTGAAGAAGCCCTAAGGGTATTTAGACGGGTGGGGAATGATGAAAGTAGGATAAGGTATGTTCAATTGAGGAGAAATTACAAAGATATTGTAAATTTTATTAGTAACAACAATAATTCCTTTCTACAATTCGCCTTAAACGCTCTCGTCAACAATTGGATTTTCACTCAACACAATATTCGTTATAAAACTCCACCGACGACAATGACAATTTACTTGGACTAGTACGAACAACAATGAACTGTTAATCTTAACTAATATTTACAAAGCACTATTTACAAATCAGAACTATCAGTTCTCAGTTCACAGTTCTTCTATCTCAGTCACTCGAGTTCACAGTATCTCGAACCACAGACCTTCAGAGACAGTTCACTGTACTCGAACTCGGGTCCCTCCAACTGCGGTCCACTGCACTCGAACTCAGGTCCCTCCAATTGCGGTCCACTGCACTCGAACTCAGGCCTTCGGATGCTGACGCAGATGCGGACGCACACTCGAGTCGAACTCCGGTTTGCTTGACTGGCTTGCTTGCTCTGGCTTACTCACTGACTGAATAACTGAAAAACTGCTCGAGGTCGCTGGCGCTTCTTCTTTTATAGCAAAATCATAGTTGCGAGAAATTTCTACAGGTGTGTAGAGAATTATCTGGATATCTCCACTTCGACGCACTTCTGGAAGAGTCGGGAAGGTCCGTTCCCCATTCACTGCGTACGCAGCAGTTGCGCGCGCACTCTCGCTCCACTCTCTCGCCGCGTTGACCCTTTCCCCTCTCCGCCGCGCGCCATTCCTCCGTGCTCCGCGCGATCTGCTTTCTTGCGGGACGCTGGTCGTGAGTTCGAATCTCACGTCGCTGTCACAATATCATTCAGCTCAAAAAGACTAACTGGCAACTCAGGAAAGCAGGTGAGCTGAGTAGAGTGGTAGAGAACGGGGATATATCTGAAATGTGGCACACTATTAAAAGAATAAGAGGTGGGGGATGGGTAAGGAACGAAATTACACCAGAAGTATGGCGGGAATATTTTAGGGGCTTTTATGGGGAAGGAAAGATGTGGGGGGGATTAGTGATAGGACCGGAAGAATTATTGGGGTTTCCGGAGGTTCCGGAGCTGGACGCAGAGATTTCACGGGGAGAAATTAGAAAAGCGGTTTCCTCTTTGAAGAATAATAAAGCACCGGGCTGGGATGGTCTGCCATCAGAAATATTTAAGGCTGCTCTTGTCAATGATAAATTTGTACAAAGGGTGCAAATTGTGTTTAATGATTTATTTAAGTATGGGAAATACCCGGAAATTTGGGCTACATCCATCATTCCTCCAATCTATAAAAGTAAGGGTTCGATTGGATCTCCTGACTCATATAGAGGCGTGGCCTTACTACCTACTATGGGTAAAATCTATTGTAAAATCTTGTATGAAAGAATGAAGGGGTGGGTGTCTCGGCATGGCAAAATTTCAAAATTTCAGATGGGTTTTATGGAAGGTCGTAGCACAGTTGACAACATATTTATTTTGGATTCCCTTAAACAGAAACAAATGTCTAGAAAAGGGGGGAAACTGCACTGCGCTTTCGTGGATTTTCGAAAGGCTTTCGACACTGTGGAGAGAGAAGCGCTTTGGTATAAATTGTGGATGAAAGGGATGTCGGGCAGGATGATTAGGGCGCTTCAAGGGATATATAATAAAGTGGAATTTTGTGTTAAGTACGACATGAACAGAGTGTCTGAAACCTTTTGCAGTCGCAGAGGTGTGAAACAAGGTTGCATACTGTCTCCCTTACTTTTTAACCTGTTTATTGACGATATAACAGAGATTTTGTTACGAGAGGACATCGACGCTTCCGTCATAGGGGACGTGAATATTCCAGTACTATTATACGCTGACGATTTGACATTATGTTCTAAAAGTGTTAAGGGATTGCAGAAAGGACTTGACAAGCTTCAAATATACTCTAGGGACTGGGGATTGAAAGTAAATACTGAAAAGACGAAGACTATGACCGTTAAGAACGGATGTGTTTACAGTAAAACGGAGACTTGGACATACGAAGGCCGAGCACTGGACAACGTGAAAAGTTTTGTTTACTTAGGGGTAACAATGACGATGAACGGAAAATGGCATAAACATATAGACACTACAAAACATAGGGCATTGATAAAAGCGATGGAAACACTGAAGATACGTAACAAAATCCCGGAAGTCTGTCTAAATGTATTAGATAAAGTATATAACGCGGTAGTTAGATCTACAATTACGTATGGGGCAGAAATTTGGGGTTGGGGAAGAGCGGAAAAACTTAACCAGGTACAAAGCGACTTTTTAAAACGGATAGCGGGGGTGGGGAGGGGAACGGCTAACAGCGGAATGCTAAGAGAATTCGGACGCCATAGAGACTCAATAGAATGCAAGATAAAAGTTTTAAAGTACTACTTGAGGATTGTGCATGGAGATCAGTCTCTTATTAGAGCGGTCTGTTATAGGGAGCAACTCGAGAGGAGAGACCAAGTAACCTGGGCAGGTAGATTACGCAGAGGGTTGGAGGAAATAGGTAAGGAATTCATAATCGGGGAAGATTGCAGGAACAAGCGAAATGTTTGGCGGAAAGTCAAGAAACGCCTGAAGGATATAGACAGGCAAATAACAGAAGGGGAATGTAGGGATAAGGTTGCTCTGGAGATCCAATCGATGATCAAAACAAATTGGGGGACCGAATTATATCTCTATGGAGGGACCAGAGAAGGTAGACTGGGTTTAATCTGGTTTCGTCTAGGAGCCTGGAGGGCACTTAAAATCGTCAACGAAGAGGGGGCGAGAATATTTCCTCTTTGCGGTAGAGGCGAGACATCACACCACATTTTGTCGGAGTGTGAAGCCACAGAAGCTCTGAGGAAACGATTCCTGCCGGAGTCCTTCATTACATCTAGCAGGGGGCACTTGGCGACATACGCTGTATTAAATAACGTTAAATCCTATGACAGTGTGGGAAAATTTATGGCTAAGGTTCGTCAGTGGAGGGGGGAATTGGCCGAGGGGGATAAGGGAAAGATTTATTAGTGTTGCAATGAGTAATATTAACATTGAGCGAATGATATAATTAGGGGATAATGTTTTTTTTTTTTGTATTTACTGTGTCTTTTGTATTTTATTGCGTGTGTATATTTTTATTTATATACTGTAATACCTTTATATTTATTATTTGGATTATTTGGTGCAGCTTCAACAAGAAATTGAATTGTTTATACTGTATATATGTGTGTGTGTGTGTGTGTGTGTGTGTGTGTCACTGTGCGTGTGTGCTTTTCATATCTCCCTTTTATTTTATTTGTATTATTTTTGTGAAATTTGGTATAAAGTTAGATTAGTTATAATAGTGGTAATCAATGATAACGGTAGTAATAATAATAACTATTGTTTCACTATTTTATTATTAGTAGGTATTATTTTCGTTTTGAAGACTCAAACTGTGTATAGCTACAGCACGAATGGCCGTACGAGCTCGTGCGAAGGATCTTGTATACAATGAGTTTGTATAATTTATTATGCATCAATAAATGCACTTATCTATCTATCTATGTAATATTAATATTGTAAAACAGATTCTGCTTTACACAAAATGACCTCGAGTTACTGTAAAAAATATGTAGGACTTGTTCAGTTTTGATTGAAAGAGATGTACTTGGAATAAAAATTATGTTTGTCTTTGTTCCATACATACCTTTTATTTCTATATTTGTATCTCTCTTCCGATCGGCAGATCGTCGCTTTCTGGTTGCGCAATTAATGGTACTCACAACTGATTTTTCCATTGTTTTTTTCTCGTAATAAAATTTATTGCATTTAAACAACAGATTAAATCACTTTAATAACTGAAATTCCCACTCTCTTGCGTTCTCACAATAGTAACCAACACGACACAGAGAAATGTCAGAATCTTCCAACTGTATGGTACTTATACTTTTCAAAGTATGAAAAGAGGGAAAGAAACCTAATCCCCAGATTTCTTACATAAGTAGTGCAATCTACAGCCACTGTACTAGAACAGAGGTTGAGGTATTGTTCAATGGGTTTTCAAGGATAAAATAGAAGAGAGTTGAGAGATGTGTAGATTTCTAACCAGTGAACAGCAGATCATTTGGTTATCCCTAGAAGTGAAAGGGGTGGGTGACTGTCCTCTATACAACAGATCCATCTGGTACTCCCAAGAAGAGTAGGGGCAGGTTATTGTGTGTAAAAGGGACCTGTTTCATTTTGATTGAAAAAGAATATATTGGATTATACAGCTACATAAAGTATTTGTTTGCTATTGCCTGAAAATATGTTAATATTTTATTTTTCAAGTTACCTTTGGACTTGTCTGGTTTTTACCGAAAACCCATATTTCAAATGCAATTTTCTGTGGAATTTATCCAAGTTTAACTCAAAATCAATGCAGATATAGACAGAAAGCAGTAAAATTATAACGAAAACATCATAAACTAATTTTCTTCAAATTATACACTTTTCTCGTTTTGAACGCAAGCTCCACAATTGTAATGAAGATAATAATAGCAATAATAATAATAGTAATAATAATAATAATAATAATAATAATAAAAATAATAATAATAATTTTTTACTGTTTGAAGAATTTAAATTGTGCGTAGCTACAGCACGAATGGCCATATGGGTCCGTAGGAGGGAACATTGGTACTTGTGTTTGTACATCTTGTGTATACATAAACACGTTATTCATTTTTCCTTTAAATAAGAGTATTGAAAACTCTGGAGATTAGTCCGCAAAATTATTGCAAAAGTATTCCTCAGTTATTTGAGTCTTTTCTACTTCTTAAATCTAATTATTCAGAAAATGTAAGATATAATATAATACATTCTAAATTGTATAATATAATACATTCTAAAATTTATGGCTAAATATTTAATAGTTCTGGAATCAAGGTTGAAAGAAGGATTCTTGTTATTACTCTCATAAATCAAGTGACAAATAAACCCATCATTTTAACTGATGTAAGAAAATTCAAGAATAACGTAACATTAGGTGTGCACAAAAATTAAATAGCAAAGAGTGTTTGGTGAAAATTAGGAGCAGAATTTTCTCTGAAGAGTCTTAATTCCAGAAGTAAAACATACTAGGTTAAATTCGTATAGGCTGTAAATATACAGAAAATTTACAAAACTTAAAGTACAACCTCTCAGTGCGTAGAGGCCCCATTACCTAGATTGGTGGTAATAATAATAATAACTATTATTATTATTATTATTATTAATACAGAATATATATGAATTTATTCACTATCTTTAAGGGACTAAGGTCGATCTAGGTAGCGTAGTCGGTGTAGCGCTGACGTTCTGTGCTTGAGGTTGCGGGTTCGATACCGGCCCAGATCGATGGCATTTAAGTGTGTTTAAATGCGACAGGCTTATGTCAGTAGATTTACTGGTATGTAAAAGAAATCCTGAGGGACAAATTTCCGGCACACAGATGACGCTGATATAATCTCTGCAGTTTGAGCGTCGTTAAATAAATCATAATTTAATTTAATTCTAAGGAACTGATGTGTAGCCTACACGTGAAAATCTCGAGGATCGGGTATTCATCTTCGGCTAGAAGTTAAATATTGACTTATATTTTATTCTTTTACTGAGTTATTTAACGACGCTATATCAACTACTGAGTTATTCAGCGTCGATGGCATTGGTGATAGCGCTATGGTATTTGGCGAGATGAGGCCGAGAATTCGCCATACAGATTAACCAACATTCATCTTATGGTTGAGGGAAAGCTCGGAAGAAAGCCAATAAGGTAATCAGCCCAAGCGGGAATTTAACTCATGCTCAAGCGAAACTCTGGATCAGCAGGCAAACGCGCTAGCGCCAGAGCTACGCGGGTGGCTGTCTTCTTTTCTCTCTTAAAAAAATATCGATATAGTAATATATGAATATAAGTTTTTATATAATTATGAAGAAAGTTTCCTTGCAAACTCTTATGCATGATTCTGTACGTAACTTCAATTTTTATACTTTCACAAAGCTCTTCCTGAAAGTTTAATTGCTGTATTTTAAATGTAGAAATTGTACTTTTAAAAATGTTATTTTCCATTGAAGTTTACACATATAATTAATAGAACTAGACAAAAATTGTTTTAATTTTTACGAAAACTGATTGCTGACAATAAAGTCGAGAGTATGTAACACACATACTTTCATTTCCGCACGCACCCATCACATGCAAAATTGTTTCAAATGTAGCTCTTTAATATATTCTTTTGAAAAATAAACAATCGTATATTTGAGATTTTAAAAAGCATCGGGACTGTAAAAAGATCTGACTTATTACCAAAGTCATAGTGGCAAACATTCACTGCTGCGAACTGAGATCTTTTGCACTGGATTTTTAAATAGATTTAGTATTATAAGTTTAATCAGCGTACACAGTACCATCAAAATTTATATATTTATGGAGACCAGTTAGAATAATTTATATATAGTGCATGCGGTATGAAGAATTAAAGCATTCTTTGCAATTGTATACAATTTATTTTGTCAGCCGACTCTACCCGCATACAGTATAATATAAACAAGAGACACGGAAATATGTAGACGCACCGTCCGCGCCTTGAGCATTTA
Source organism: Periplaneta americana (assembly GCF_040183065.1). Lineage (NCBI taxonomy): Eukaryota > Metazoa > Arthropoda > Insecta > Blattodea > Blattidae > Periplaneta > Periplaneta americana. The sequence continues at coordinate 76,699,126 of NC_091124.1, read as the reverse complement.
CTCACTTCTTACCTAACTTATATGAATTGTGAGCAACTACTGGGTTTTAGTTATATTTCTCAAAATATAAATGTGTAGAGCTTTGAAGTATACTAAAATAATGAGGAAACAAATTTTAAACGTGAATAATTATAACAATCTTCAGTGTTTTGAAATTATTACAGTTAGCAACCATTAAATTCTGATAATTCACAAGAGCTTGTACTAAAGTGATTTCAATAATGCACTCCTATAATTGCTTTTCAGTTTTTTAATTCATTCTGTTCATTCAATCAGTGTTCTGCCCAAGAACATGTCTTCCATTGCAAACCCACCTTTCTCCAATCTTTCCTATTTTCGGCCTTCCTCTTTGACGCATATGATCCACATATCTTAATGTCGTCTATCGTCTGATATCTTCTTCTGCCCCGAACTCTTCTCCCGTTCATCATTCCTTCCAGTGCATCCTTCAATAGGCAGTTTCTTCTCAGCCAGTGACCCAACCAATTCTTTTCCCTCTTCCTCAACAGTTTCAACATCATTCTTTCCTCACTCACTCTTTCCAACACAGCTTCATTCCTTATTCTGTCTGTCCACTTCACACATTCCATTCTTCTCCATATCCACATTTCAAATCCTACTATTCGCTTCTCTTCATTTCGTCGTAATGTCCATGTTTCTGCCTCATACAATTGCACACTCCATACAAAGCACTTCACTAGTCTCTCCCGTAGTTCTTTTTCCAGAGGTCCACAGAAGATGCTCCTTTTTCTATTAAAAGCTCCCTTTGCCATTACTATTCTCTTTTTTGACTTCTGGCAGCAACTCATGTTACTGCTTATAGTACACCCCAAGTATTTGAAGCTGTCCACTTGCTCTACTGCCTCATTCAGAATTCGCAACTTTATCTTCTGTATTTTTCTTCCTATGACCATGCTCTGCGTCTTGTTTGCATTTATCTTCATCCCATACTGCTCACAGCTATCATTTAGCTCCAGTAGCATATCTTTTGGTATTATCTCCTCTTCTGCTAACAACGCCATATCATCTGCAAATCTGATGCATTTCATTCTTCTTCCTCCTACTATCACTGCTTCCATATTCTTAAAACAGTTCTTTCCTAAATCCTCTAAGTAGATGTTGTACAGGGTAGGTGATAAAGGACATTCTTGACGTATTCCTGTCCAAATTTCACTTCCTTCTGATATTTCTGCTCCTATCCTGACTGACTCGTTGTTTCAAATTTTCATATTTTTTTCTTATTGTTTTCTCAAAATGGATGGTGACAAGATATCGTAAAATGGTGTCATAATCAATTATTGCAGAGCACATTCTGGAATCTCGCATGGATACGCCATTTCACAATAAATAAAATTATTTGGAGCTTAGGTCTAATGCAGAATTCACATTTAATCCTTAACCCAAAATACCGGACTGCGAGCCCGGTATAGTATTTTGTTTCTCGAATATTTGCAACATTGCTTAATATTATATTTTATCCTTAGAGCTAGTTTTTCTCTAGTCCTCCTTTAGGTGTGTTGTAATGTGGCTGTAATCTAAATCTGTTCAGCGTATTGTTGTCGCAGTTTCTGATTAATGTACGCAATTTATTTTCTGCTATATATGGCTACCTCACGAGTCGGTATAGCGTATTACGTATTAGTTTGTCAACATCAATATCGCTGGAAGTATATTTTGTGTTTAATTTCTTTTCGTTAATTAGCTGATGTTATTAGCACAAACATATTCCACCATGTAAATTATGTCCAATGATCCTAATTTTTAGAAAATAATGCAGCAATGACTAGAAGATGAAGTTGGTAATGAATATGTAGTTAAATGTCGACATTTCGATGATTTTGCCCAAACCTTGATTTTATCATCCATAGTGCTAATCAGACTGAATCATCAATTTCAGAGTCAGATGGCGAGTTGTTAGAAATACACTCCGGTCAAAAGTTTTCTATCACCTATCACAACTATGGATGTGAGGTTAAAACAGGGGTTTCTATCATATCATAAAGCTAGAGAGAGAAAGTATTTATTTCGTTGGTCTATTTAGTTCTTCTGATGTGTTGTACATCGAAATAATGATCGAAAACTCTTGAACGGTAGTGTATACAAATCCCTAATTAAGTACCTAGCCACAATGAGAACAGAGTTGAAACAGCCTCACTTCGTTCTTCTAATACTTCAACATATGACGTAATAGCTTGGAGAAGACAAGTATATATGGTACAGACAATCCCAACGAAAAACCATAAATCGCCTTCACATAATATTATTCGAGGTTACTTGTTGTTACCACATTCGCTAAAGACTTCGGTATTGGAGTTGCTACTGTAGATATCCGTAACCTGCTCCTGGTTAACTGATAAAAATAAATTAATTTGAATGCAACATTTTAAATTACTTGTATTGTCTTGATTATACATATTGATTACACAACTTTTTACGCTGTATCACTTCGGAATATGTATTATATGACTTTCTCGTGTTAAATTATATCGTACCTGGTTTACATGTTAAGACCAATAACAGGTCCAAACATGTAAACCAGGTACGATAGAATTTTACACGAGAGAGTCATATAATATTCCGAAATGATACAGTGTTAAAAGTGTAATCAAGATGTATAGAAACATTTTAAGTTATATTCATTTCAAAATATGTGTTTATTGATAAAAATAAATTATCTTCAATTAAATGTGTATAAATTACGTATGGGAACAATAATGAAAAATCCCCAGTCTCCTAGATCGATCTTCCTCAAATTTGATTTTAGTGTATCTTTCGGGTTAAGGATTAATAATCGTACTTGTTTTAAAACTTCGCTTCGAAAACAGTAAACTATCGTGAAGTATCAGGCGATGCTAAAAATTTTCAGCTGTAATTATTGGGTTCCGGAATTTTCGTCACCGATTTTTCGTCACCCGGTGATATCGTCACATACTATATTTTGCAACTGCAACATTGTGTCACCGATTCACTTTTGTCACCACAATATTTTGTCACCAATTTTATTTCATCACTATTCGCTACCACAATTTTTCCCCTCTTCCATTTAGGCCAAACGTTATGGATACGTATTCAAACAGAGGGACTATCAGGAGAATATCTTGAAGAAGAAGAAGAAGAAGAAGAAGAAGAAGAAGAAGAAGAAGAAGAAGAAGAAGAAGAAAAAAAGAAGAAAACACCGAACTAAGAAGCCAGTTTCATTCCTTGGTTGCATTGGCCTTTGTACCAAAGAATGATGTACCGGTAGTTTACGGCTTTCGATATTCTCCAAGAAAATATTATGGATGAGCTAACATCAATCTTCGATTACTTTGAGGATAATTATGTCATGGGTCGTAGACGTGACAGAGGTAGGAAGCAGCCCATTTCCCTCCAAATACATGGAATTGAGGGGTTTGCCGGAAAAGGGGCGTATACGTCAAATGGCGAATTGAGATACATGCAATCTAAGATTTTAAAACGCACCTGAATAAAATGTTATACACGCACGCAGCCCTGTCCTGCAGGTATGTACAGTACAATAAAAAAAAATTCGCTACTATAATAATTCACTATATTTTAAACCGTTTTCCCGAAGAAGGGCGTATAGGTCTATCCGACTTTCTTCCGGCAAAGCCCTCAATTGTTACATTCGTACCAGGGAAAACCTGCCCAGAACAACAAATACTTGCAAGCGTGGCATGGAAGTTTCTGTATTTTAATGGGCAAAGCACATCTTTTCTTTTACCATGTCCTTCAGTTGCTACAGGAGGAGGCTGCAAGGATACATCAAGACATTGAGAAATTAGAAGCAGGTCAGTCTCCACCAAGAAAAAAGAAGAAATATACGTCCGCAGATAACGGAATTGCACGAATTGTCGATAGGTATGAATCCCATAGAACAGAAGATAACACCCTTGGTTACCTACGTGCCATAGGTCACAACATCAGTGAAATTTTTGATTGAAACTCCATAAAACGAAGATGAATGTATGCAACTTCAAAATTCATGTTAATACAGGGCATTAAAATAATACAGTGATGGTTTTGGACTCATAATAAACAGCCTAAATGTAATTTTCTGTACTATTTTGGAGACGAAATACTCCTCAGGATAAAAAGATAAAATGTAAATAATGACGAAATATCTCCGGTGACAAAATCTTCTCAGTGACAATAACATGACAAAATGTATTCGATGACCAAAAAAAAATAGTTGACAAAATATAACGGCGACGAAATTTCCGGTTACTAAATGCCCTAGACCCGTAATTATTAAGAGGTCCGCCTATTCCGGCGAATATTAGTCCTATGCTGGTTTAACGAATGCAGTGAATAGATTTTAAAAAATAAGAAAATAATGTCGTTACAAACATTTCTTTCATCGTTAGTACTGTAGACTACAAGAAATAAATTAACTGTCTAATTGCCAAAGAATATCAATCAATAATTTAAAGTGTTATAAACTAGATAAATGACTCCTTATTGGAACACGTACTTCAAGATCGTCAAGTGGGGGGAAGTTTTCATATCCCTGTACAGCCCCACCATTTGGTCTACTTTAATGTCATATGTAGGTTAATGGTACTTCTGAAGTACACTTATATACAACGCGCAGTATTGAAATCAGTCAGTAAGCGACACGTATAGGAAAGAAGTAGTTTCGAACCGAGTCTTCGATCTGCTATTTATCCGTATAATAGTGTTATTGTAAAAGTATAAATTCTTTACATTTATTAAGCAATGGAAGAACGTGTACATTTTACAGAAGACATAACACAAAAAAGATTTCGGGATATAATACTCGTTTCTAGAATTGGATCATTTCCTCTTCGTATCAAAAATGTTTCAATATTACGTTACTTATACAGCGCGATTGTATCGTTGTGTTTTTGTTCATTCTATGTGGCAGAATGGCTAGGGGTATACCACAGCAGTGACTTGAAATATATTATGGAGATTTTACGATTCGCCATTCCCAATACCTTTGTAATTCTTCTGGATTTATATTTCAGGTAAAATATAAATAAATATTTTGGTTATGAAGTTAGAATTACTTATAAAGAGATGAGAGACTAACATATAAATGATAAGATGTAGTTGTTAATAATAAATGAAGAATTGAATATCATATCTGCAATTTATGCCTTATTGTATTGAGGCTAATATACATGTAGCCTACATACATATACATAGTTCTTCTTGGGAGTGAGGCGAAATTTTATAGTTGGTTGTTCTAGCTTCAAGTTAATTATAGGGTAACTAAAGAGTGGCAAATTATCAATGAGGATACACCAAAACGGAAATCGCATTTCTTATTCCTGTTTGCAATTAAATATTCAAACATAATCATCATCCACTAATGTTTGTATGATAATCTATTTTACGGAATAAAATATCTGGTGTAGAACGCGGAATGTTTTCTCAGTCTCTACATTAAAAATTTGTTCTGTCCCTCACTTGTAATTGAATATTTTATTATTATTATTATTATTATTATTATTATTATTATTATTATTATTATTATTATTATTATTATTATTATGTTCACAAAGTTGGATGTTTAATAATATTTTGTCTTGCAGTAGATGATTTTGCAAGGCACAAACATACCGTCGCGAGGGGTGACTTTGTGCCATGAGGGTGACTTTGTGCCACTCGCGAAAAACGTATAAAAGCATTCTTTAAGACCGTGACAAGGTTTTAAAGACTACTTCCTCACGTTTTTTATGAAATACGCGAATGGCACAAAGTCACCCTCATGGCACAAAGTCACCCCGCTCGACGGTATATCAAACGTTTGTATATTTTGAGAAAAATTAATTTTAAAACAGTTGTTTAAATTGTCTGGAAATTTACAGATAAGAGATATCACTTCTTAGACATCGATACATATTTTCAAGCGATAAATAGATTGATTACTAATTAAATATCCATGTGTTAATTTACTCTAACGGTCTATGTATTAAGAAGTACTGTAACGAGCCGTCAAGATATCCCCTTGAATATAGTTAACATAAGCTCTGTAAAATGAAGCCGTCCACAGAGGATTTTGGTATCCATATCCATTAGAAAATTTCAATCTACCCATTTTTATATACGATACTGAAGTTAAAACAGGTAACTTTTACAATTATTCATAACTCACTATGACAAATTGTATACGAAATAAATGTTTTAATAGATTCCTATGTTATAATAAAATAAATAATTATTTTGTTAACAAATTATATGCGTAACGAATTCTTTACTTCATTGCTATTGGAAATTCTATCAGCGTCGGAAATTATTACTAAATTTTATAATTTAACTATAGTCGCAATTATTATTCAAATATTGTCTAAATCCAAATTATACTTTAATAATTTGATTACCGAAATTTTAATTATGTAACTATAATTATATGCGAGTGAATCAAGAATATTATTTAATTGATTCCTTTAAGTCTAATTTTTACAAAGTGTGGAATAAATTTGTTGAATCTAATTAAAATTCTAAAAATTTTACTTTCAAACGCTCGCGTCAAAATTTAACCTGTAATTATTTATTATGAACGCCTTTCTTTACCCTAATGACCTTGATTGCATTCAAATGCTCCCAGTGTGCTTAGAAAATTTAAGAAAGTTATTTGTTGATATATTTCATGTTAAATATATAGAGTGCAAGTAATATAAGTGTGTAGATTTTAGCAGTTTATTCCTTGGATAGAGTAGAAAAAAATTGTACTCCCATATTATTTCCAAAAGAATATATTTGTCGGAAAAAAATAATTTTACCATCAATGTTAACGTTTTACTCGATAAATATTATCCGTACGAATATGAATTCTACTCTCATATTTACAGAAACTAATAAGGAATCATTTATCACTTTGCAGTTTACAATTATGCTGATGTTTTCTTGAAAATTAAATAAAAGTTTAACGGGTATCATTATCTGCTGCCACTAAACAGTCTGGCAACCCATAGCGGTGACTAAGGGACGAAACTCTGCTGTTCAGATCTGAGTTCGTATGTGTTTTCGTAGATGAGGTCGCGACACGCTCTTGTCAAACTACGCACACTTTCAGCCTAATTTTCTAATTAACCCAGATAAGACTGACGTCCTATATATAGGACCCGGACGTTTTATTTTTTTAACATTGCTGTGTAAGATTTTCATAATCGGCAATCATGTTACCATAATCCTTATGTGTTATAAATTGCCTCCAATTTTTTTCTTATATTTAGTCTGTCATAGTCAATGTTATTATCATATTTGTGTGAAACGTCCGGTGTCCTATATGTAGGACGTCAGTCTTATCTGGGTTAACCATGCCGTTAATTACAAAACGCATAATAGTATCGTATTTGTTTTAATGTATTTTATTGCCCTTTTCAAATAGCACAGTTATATAATTTCCAATCTGTAGTTTTGTATATCATATCATATATTTTATAGGAAATTGCCTTGAATTATTTGCTCTCAATTACGTTCTTATATTTAGCATCCTTATTTGATTAGAATACTGTTAATATTCACTTACAGAGGTCATGAAATTCGTTTATATCAACTGAACTAAGTACATATACTCGTATTCATACTTACCCAACACATCCTAATACAATAGTCCGTTCTTATGTTAATATTTAATGCATAAATTAAACTTTATATTTATGTCACTATTTACTCAATGCCTTAGCGACGAGTGGCTGTTGTAAACGTTTATCCACTCGTTCCTAGAAACATTAACATGAAAATAAAGGTTGGCTTTATATATTATTGAATTATTATAATATTTATATATTATTGCGATTTATTAAATGTCGTGTTGCATAAAATATTCAATTCCACACGTCAGTACACTGAATTCATGTAATCGTGAAAATTGTCACCTATGCTTGCGCCTCGGATCCAAATATGTTACTAGTAAATAAAGTCCTACTTTAGTTCGATATAACACCAGATGTTACTAATTAACTTTAGCTGTGGTTTCAATATTGATACACGAGTTTATTTATCTTAAACTAAATACATTGCTCAACCCTTCTTATCTCTTAAAAAAGTATAATTTATCTAATTATGCATTAAAATTACGCTAAAATTTTGTTTTCATCTTCATAGTTTCGTCGTTAAAGTAAACGAATTGTTAGATGTGTACTTGTTTACATCTGGGGGGGGGGGGGAAGAGAAAAATCCGTAGAAATCCTGAGATAAAACGCAGAATTTATATACATTCCAAAATCCCTTTCCTTGCTCTTCGTACAGGCATGTGATTATTAGAGCCTGGATGTTTAGACATTTATAACAGTTAAAATAGGTAGGCAAAAAGGCAATAAAAACGTAAAAAAGGTACAATAAATTTTAAAACCGGGATTATAAATTTTAAAAAGGCATAATATATTTCAGCAATAAATTTAAATTATAATAATAATAATTTATTTAATAATAATAATAATTTATTTAATAATAATAATAATAATAATAATAATAATAATTTATTTATTTAATCTGGCAGAGCTAAGGCCAGTAGGCCAGCTAAGGCCAGTTGAACATGACTCGCGTTTTTACTTCGTAGGTGCACGTCATGTTGACCTATAAAATACTTTTTTTTCGTGATTAACTGTCTTTTCGCAAACCTTATATAACAAAACTGTCCCATAGGTTGAAAACACATGGGCAACAAATTCACTAATGTTAGCATGAAATTTAATTTGCAAAGGTTTACTGAATTTATGCATTCTAGTAAACTGATCTTATTTATACCTTCTGTCACCCGACAATAACTGACTGTTCACTCAAATTTCTTTATCCTACAATAATAAACACGTGCAGCACAAAATCGTAACAGTAAAATTTGAAAATATGAAAGCAAACAATTTGGAAATTTTACGTGACAACCTCTATGAGAACGAGCTTAGTATTTAAAATTATAAAGCTGATTGTTGGTATCGTGAAGACATGACAATATTATATAGGCAACTGTGGATTGTCTATAATTATTCATATTACACCAATAGTATTAAAGCACGATCATTAGCAGATTAGGCACCGAAATAAATTACTTTTATTTACTATTCTTAATGAAGTGAGTCACTGTTTCATATAATTAAATTTCATGCACATTACACTACAATTCATTTAAAATTTTCAAATAAATAAGAAATATTGCTTTCAAATGACAAAAAAGACATTCATTATTGAATTAGTAAGATATACCTTAAAAAGGCAAAATAAGCAAAATAAAAAATGGCCCTATCACTTTGATTTACCCCAAATCATGTTTATATTTATGAAAGTAATGATTTACTTCCACGCAATAAAAAAGGAATTTTGCCAAACATCCGGGCTCTAGTGATTGATTCTGTTAAGCTTCCCGTTAACGAAGACAGAACTATTGAAACATTATTTAATGATTAAGAACGCAAAGGACATTATTAGAAACCTGTGAACAATCTAGTCTTGAAAGAGTTTAAATGTTTCATCCGTTCGAAAAAATACAAACTCAAAATACTGCTAATTAATTATACAAGGTTTTATATAGATGCATTACTTATACTATGCATAATTAAAAAAAAATATTTCCAGACTTCTTTACCTCGAACTCTATACCAAAATTTAATTTGCTGAAATCCTACCTTTATGTTAATCTATGCATACTTTGAGAGCATTGTCAGGTGTATTTACAGAATTGTATTAAAGTAACCCTTGTTGGAATAACGTCAGACAAATTACTTATAATTAAGATGGAGTTTCTAATAATTACATATTTATTGTATATGTGAATGTCATAAAATTACTAAAAATTAATTACTTGTTATGAAATAAAACTTCATAGAGCAAGATCACAAGAAATTACATAAATTGATATTCTTTTGGTATAAATATAATTTGGAATATCGTTATTATTTCAGCAAGAAATGAGACTAAATACATTTTGCGTATATATAAACCCATATATTTATTTACTTATTTCAGTGAAATATAGATAAAATATCTTTGATACGCAGATTTCAAATTATAAACAAATGGAGGAAAAATTATGCCCTTCTTGAGACCTGTTGTCATTCAATCTAGTAGAAACTTGGAATTCCTTATTTAATTAGAACAAATACAAGTACAAACCATATATTAGGGTATTTAAATTCTTAGTTTCATGGTTTTTAAAGTAAAACTCGATGCTTTTTTTCCATTTCCTTTCAATCACATTTTGTTGAAATGATTCACAGGAACCGAATTCGAAGAATACGGTACAATACCTCACGGGAAATTACTTGACAAAAGAGGATAGGGAAAGAGATAGAGAGGGACGGAGAGTATTCCGAAAATATTTTTAAGTCAACCATGCTGAGAAAGCATAATTCTTGAAACTTGAGTTAAATTCTTGCAGCTTACATTTGTTTCATTACCAAATATACACAGAAATATAAAAGAAGATAAATAATGAATATCGACATACGATATATTTTGCATGCAAAACGAAATTAAGAATATTGACTAATTTCTATTTTACAGAAATTTCGAGAAAAGGTACAAAATATGACACCATATACGGAATAGAAGTATGTTAACATTATTTTACTACCAACGACAAAATATATTACAAATTTGAGCACCATTCGGAGATTGATTTATTTTTTAATTTTGTTTAATAATATACAACGTGAAATAGTTTAATATATATATATATTTAACAGTATTATTGAGAGAAGGAGGACTCGAAGTTATGTATTTATAAATTACGATTTTTAAATAAGTTTTCATTAATCAGTTCCCTTTCAGGCACAATATTATTAACTATTTGATAATATTATGAAGATGGGCCAAATGTTGTAGATTCGCTTATCAATACAACATAAATACTCGTACATAACGCTGCATAATGTATATTCTATTTCAGCATTCCTCCAACTTTTTTGAAGTGGGGTCCACTTTTTAAAGTCAGAACAGTTCCGCAGACCACCTTACTCTTTTTCTCTTCCAAAGCAAATTTATCACCTTTGTAGCATATTTTAATACCAGTATACTTATATTCTAAAATAGAATTAATTAATTATAATACTTTTGTAATTATATTTTGCAACAAATCACAAGTTACTTATAACAAATTCTGTGCATTATTGATTCATCGGTTGCTTGTTAGCAGTTAGTCGTTTGAGATCCTTCTTACGTGGTACACGCTAGTAGTTGCCCATGTCTCAGTTCAACAGTGCCCATTATAAATAGTGAAAAACTGGCTTTAATCCGGATCTTTGAAAAGAAAGGAACATGACGATACGCTTTATTTAGACAGTGCTAATAGTTCAGAAGCTGTGCGTGAGGAAATTTATTACAGTGACATTAAAGAAATATTTAGTCCTACTAGTAGCTATTTAAATAAAAACTACTTTCGTAAATATGACAAGAGTTATTTGGAACTTGGATTTACTTCGTGTGGCAATGAGTGTAAACCAAAACCTCGGTGCGTTGTTTATTATGAAGTGCTTTCAAATGAGTGTATGAAACCCGCGAAACTGAAACGGCACTTAGAGACGAAACACGCAAGTGTAAAAAGTAAACCTGTCGGATTTTAAAATAGGTGGAGTCTAAGGGTGCTATTCATAAACATTTCGCAGCACGCGCTACGAGCGTACTAAGCTAGCCCTGGCAATCCACTGGTTACTAGTACAGAATTCAAATCATATCCTATCGCTAACACTGGTTTATGAATACGAAAAACGCTGATCATCCACCGGAAGCCCGCGCTAAAAATGTCTATGTATACGGCCCTAAAATTTCTTATATTGTCATCTGGAAAAACAAATAAAAAATTAATGCAGAAACATGCCCGATTTTCAACAAGTAAAGATGCAATTTCGCACATTCTATTATTGGTGTACGACGTACAGTACGTGCCCATTTCAATGTGTAGACTGGGTGTCGGCAAAACTATTAAGAAAGTCATCAATACATGAAAAGTTTCGGTACTTTGGTCCTCTGTTATGAATTCGGGTGGTCCCTGGTTGGGTTACAGGCTCAGCACTAGATAGGCGGGGAAAAGATGGCGAAAAACGCCAAGTTCATAGTGTTTTAAATCGCTCTTTTGTTGTTGAGTAGAGTGGGAAGTGGGTAGACGGGTAGGATAAGAAATTTTATAAAATATTACCGGGAGAAAAAGTGAAAGGCGATTGTCATGTGTCATTTCCAAACTCCGAGATTATCAGCTATAGTGTAATACGCAATTCGTTTCAATTTTATTTTTTCTCTGTCTTTTTTGAAGGACCACAAGGACAAAACTCGAAGACCACAGGTGGTGCGCGGACCATAGTTTGAGAAACGCTGTTCTATTTTATGTTATGTTACTTTTAAACAATTGTAGGTATCTAATAAAATTAATAATTTGTTTCGCAAGCATTTCTACTTGTTTCCAGGTTACGAAAGGATCATTTTGATAACGTTTTGAAGATGACCGAGATGTTTGTCTGGGAAGACATGCCAGAGAAAGATCCGAAGAGTGGCAAACTGACAATGGCTGGGTGGATACCACGGATTCAGAAAATTATGAAATTCGTGCTAATTTATATTATTTCATTTCACTCTATTCAGAGTTGCACACGACTAATTAAAAACCACGAACTTATGTTTGTTACTTGGTACCCATTTGATATGTCGAGTAGCCCGAATTTTGAAATCATATACATCACACAGGTAACATAATATAATATTATAGAGTTACACAAAGCATTTTAATACAGTAAATATACCATTCTTACTCACAAACGATATTTATTGCTCACAATTTGTCACATGCAAAAGTAAAGAGATATTGCATTCTATACATTAATTGAGGGGGTCAGAAACAAGGGGTTACAACATAACACATTAAAATCTAAAATCAAAACTTAACGAAAGTTACGAAAGTTTAAGCATTTTCTATTATATTTTCTCAAAAGTTATTGAAGTGCAGTTATATCCCTTTGCTTCTTACACCCTCAATTGTAATTTTCGTACAGAGTGGAACTATTTAGTATGAAGAGCAATTTATGGAAAAGAAAAATGAGTAACACTAGTCCACAGTCAATTTGCGCCAGATATAAAAATAACAAATTCTTATTAATTTCGACCTCCTGAATTCAAAAATAACAAGTAAAATGTTCCATCAGTTCGAGTTTCGAGATGTACAATATAATTCATTTCTATGCATTTTATTGAAGAATTACTTTAGGCCTATTTCGTGTGTAAGTATTTTGTTTTACAAATGTGACGACCCATCATTTAAAACCAATATTAGGATGAGTAGACCAGCATGTTAGAAACACTTGTAGAAAAGGAAAATACTTTACTGCCCTTTTACGAGTCTAATTCGAGTGGGTGAATCAGGTTCGCGATATGAATTCGCTTAAGTTTATCTGATTTTATTTGAGATGTGCATTTCTTTCACTTTGAGCTTTAATCACATTAATGTAGTTTATATTTTGCAATAGACTACTTTTTCAAAACCACTGCTAGGAGCGAAAATTATTTTACTGCCCTTTTCGGTTCAATTTGGAGGGGGAGAAATAAGTTCGCCGTATGAAATCGCTTCATTTTACCAGAAGATCTCCGTGGTGTTATTATTCTGTGTAAGACGTGTGCTTTAATGATTATATTCAAAGTTTGAATGGTTTATACTGTATGTGCGGATTGAAAGTTGTATTTTATTTTATTGAGTTATTTTACGACGCTGTATCAACATCTAGGTTATTTACCGTCTGAATGAAATGAAGGTGATAAAGCCGGTGAAATGAATCCGGGGTCCAGCACCGAAAGTTACCCAGCATTTGCTCGTATTGGGTTGAGGGAAAACCCCGGAAAAATCCTTAACCAGATAACTTGTCCCGACCGGTATTCGAACCTGGACCACCTAGTTTCGCGGCCAGACGCACTGACCGTTACTCCACAAATGTGGACTTGAAAGTTGTAGCTTTGCTTTTTGGAATGCAATTATGTTTCACAAAATTTTGCTGCTGCCTCACTGTGTGCAATTTTCCTAATCTAGCTGGACAAAATTCATTTTTCGACTTATTGATTTCACTGTTATTTTTATGAATTTATGTTCCTAACTGTTCAAAGCATCTTGTGAAGACAATGCGGGATCTTTCTCCCGGATATTTATTTGTTTTACAGTGGCGTAAAGATTGCTATCTGCAGAGGGTTGAATCCACACTCCTCAGTTGCAATAGAGAGCGATTTGTTCAAAGCCATATTAAGAGCCAGTAAATTGTGTTTTCTTGTCTTCTTTGATATGGAATTTGTAAATGCAAGTATGTGCTTCAATATAATGTGTAATTTAGCTACATTACTAAAGTAGAACATCCAATACGGCCTTTATTTCATGTGAAGAATATTTATATGATTTTTTCTATAAACTCTGGCTTTAACATGAGTTACAAAACACTAGCCGTTAGTTGCTGGCAAAATAATTGCATATTTATATTCTGACATTATTTCACGTGTGAAATATTGTTTGGTTGGTTGCGTATAGCTGCGAACCTGACCGGTATTAATTATTTTCAGTGGCGTGGAGGGCTATACGCCGCCGGCAGCTTTTTGAATTTTGGTACCGCAGTAGTGCTGAATCAAGGAATAACGAGGTTTTAAACAATATTATAGCTCCATTAGGATTGAAAGACATTCCCAGTGATATTGAAAATAAAATTAAGAACGCCATGAGCCATTTTTCATCGAAAATTCTGTCCCGCCGGTTAAAGTACCATAGAAGTAAGAAAAGATTTTAAAAATGTAATGCTTACTGGCTAAATAATGACTTCAATTTCCCTGAAGAAATTTGCAATTTTTTTGGTTTTATGCCTATGGATGCGACATCTGAGCCGAGTAGGGGTCGTCCAATAAAACTATTCAGTGAAAGCAGCAGTAAGAGCAAAAAAAGGAAATTTCAAAATTTAATAGGAGACCTTAGTCCGGAGGAAATTTCTTTGGCTACAAAATCAACTTTAGGAGCAGCGGGGAAGCGATATGCAGCAGACATTATAAAATAATTTTATTGTCAGAAGCATCTCCACAAAGAGCAACTAGAATCAGCAATATCTTACCTTTAGACTGTAAAAAGCTGCTATAAATTTCGCAATATTATACATATTTAATCAAATTACTTCATAAATGAAGCAAAGAATAACTGATTTTACTCCATCTTCCGTTCGATTACCTTCAACTTTCAAACATTAATGAATATGCCATGAATTTCTAATTGTTTATTGAAAGTAAATTTTCAAGGATAAGGGACATGTTTATATTAAATTTAAATATATTTAATTATATTCATAATATTATTAATTTACCTCTATAAAGAGGTAGTTTTTTCTTATTTAAACATAATCAGAGTTTGTCCACAATTCAAATATAGTACATTTAAGTTGTTCATAAAGTTTAATTAAATTATGTTAGATAGAAAACAAATTAATTTTGTCTAAATTCACCAATTATAAAGGGGTCGTTCTCATTACATAAACATAATCAGAGTTTGTAATCATATCAAATACATTACCTTTAAGTTCTGTATAAAGTTTCATGAAAATATGTTAGAAGTGAAAGAAGTCATTAATTTTTTCTAAATTCACCCCCTATGAAAGGGTAGTTCCCCTCACACAAATGTAACCTGAGTTGGTAATCATATCAAATACGTTACCTTTAAGTTCTGTATAAAGTTTCATGGAAATCTGTTAGTTAGAAGAGAAGTTATTAATTTTGTCCAGCTAGATTAAGGAAATTGCACACTGTGATGTCTATGCGAATGGGACAGTTGCGCTCGATATAAGCATTATAAAATAAAACGACAATCACTAGAGCCAGGGAAGAAAAATATTATACATCAACCCTTTGTACTTCAATGTAAAGTGATTTCACCCTCTTTACACATTAATTTAGAGTTAATGAAGAATTTCGTTAAAGGGATGAATCATACAACTGAAGCATTTAAACATATACAGGAAAAAATGTCCTACTATTATTGACTCAGAAATAAGAGAGAGAGTTTTCAATAGACTACAAATTATAGAAATAATGGAGGTCAATCACTTCGAATCTTTGTTGGAAGGAAAAGAGAGAGCCGCCTGGATTGCATTCAAGGAGGTTGTATTAAATTTTGTGTCTAACCGTAGAAGTGAGAACTAAGAAGAACTAGTGCAAAATTTACTGTTGGCATGTGCAACTATGGGTTATGATATGTCCCTGAAAATTCACTTCCTTCACTCCCATTTTGACGTTTTCCCCCGCGAAGTGTGGCGATTTCAGTGATGAGTATGGTGAGTGCTTTCATAAAGAAATTTCAACTACGGTAAAAAAGATACCAAGGAAAGTGGAATACCAATATGCTAGCAGACTATTGTTGAACTTTAGCTCGTGATGTACCTGATGCCCAGGATAAAAGAAATTGTAGAATAATAAAGCTGTAATCTTTTGAACAGTGAATAGTTAACCTTATTGTCATTATACAAAGCAGTAGTATTTTGAATAGATATAAATTCGAAAATTTCTCAAAACCCGTAACCAACAAGTGTTTTTCATTGTCATATTCGTATTCAGAAAACATTATACAGGAAACATGTATCACATGCCAGCACAAAAAAAAAGTTAAAATTTGTTACGCAGTGATAATCAAATTGTAAATTCTATATATTTATCTCCTAATCCAGTGCACAAATAAGGTCAGATAGACATTCTGAGCATTTATCTAATTTTTTCTCAGATATTCAGTAACAATAAGCCTCTTCATTTACGACGTTCTCTTGTATTCAAATGCCAATTTCCAAATAACAAAAGCAGCGAATAACCTCTTTTCCCTTTTCGTCTTTGTTGGAAAGAGTAAAAACAGAGTGGGTAACGCAGTTGGAGTAACGTAATAATGAACAAAGAAATTCGTGGAGATGGCTATTTGTCTATTTCCAGTACCCAATGTTATGAAAATTCATTAATTACTAGGTTGAGGTAGAATCAGAGTAAATTTGATACAGACAGAGGAGATGAGATGTAGGACATTTCTTTGTGGTATCAGGTACAGGATGACTTGTTCTTGATTGAATATTCACAATAATGTGTAGCCTAATTTTCACGATCACAATATTACACATTACTTTTCAATATTTAAAAATAAAAAAAAAAACATTCATTTTTCAGTTACGCAATTCAACTTAACTTTTTTGTGTATTTTCAGGTCGTAGGAACTCTACTGATACTTAGCACGCTTTTCGCATTTCCTGCTATGTTCGTCACATCAATCTGCATTGCATGCAGTCAACTGGATAAGCTCGAAGAAAAATTGCTTGAAATAAAACAGAAACACCACAAATTAAACGAGAAAGACCATTCGAATTCTGTAACTGATTCTGAGATGCAAAGAGGTTTAAATGAATGTGTGCGACTTCATCAAAAAATAATCAGGTAAAATGAAAATAAATAAAATATGAAGTAATATTCAACATATCCTACGAAGTAGTTGTTTCCTTCCCGCGGTTGGTACAGTATAACAGCCGTTGGGTTTGGGATTCGCGGGTTCAAATCCAGAACAAAATCGTGGATTTTTAAAAACCGATACAATTCCTAGCACGTCTTCGTCCGAGATTGAACGGAAGCTCTGGTTCTCATGTAGTGAATTTCGAGGTATAATTACTATTGCAGTTGAATATAAAATCCTACTATGCCTTTTTACAGTTTCTTTAGTTTTACAAACATTATATACACAGTTGCATTAGTTTTAACTCTTAATTAATGATGATAATAGGTTAAGATAGTTCATTTGCAAGAAAAAAACTGAAAACCGCTGAACATCCCTATTTACTTCCCATATTACTGTCTACTTAAAGTCCATTCACAAAGAAAAGGGGGAAAATAACTGGTCATCCTACCCCATTATCTCCTGGACTAGTCGCCTCGCAAGTGGTGCTTTCTTGGTATCACTTGTGAGGTTCAGACCTGTCTTCGGACAGTTGACTAGACGACATCATAAAAAAATAAACGTAACATAAATACAGACGTTTGCGGTCACGTTACAAAATGGGATCATTCAGAATTATTAACATAAACACTGACATTAAACATTACCGTTAGACGCTGACATGAAAGTTTGTAAACTCCAAACTTACATGTTTATGCTTACGTGATTTGGCAACAATACATATTCGTAGAGCGCTGAAGTATACAAAATAGCGTGGCTAACGAGAAAGATAGGCTTCGGCACGAATCGGAGTCACGTGCGTATCATGTACTAGTCATGGCCATCTTGACAATATCCTAATATAAATACATGTTCGAAGTTCTAAAAAACAAAATAATTGCTATATTGAACTCATGTTAAACGCGCATTTATATATAAAATTTTTCAGTGTTGGCCATGTTATGACTAAGAATGTGACATCGCGCTGTAGCCTGACAAAAGAGAATATGAAGAAATGCCCTTATGTTTCTAGAGTTACCATGTATCTTTAAGATTTTGTTAATGAGGGTATGGCTTCGATTTTACGGTAACGTTTACATTCTTAATTTAATGCTTAGGTTACGTTTAATTTTCTTACGAATGAACCTTTACTTTTAATACATTATGGTTCATTCACAATGACGCTATACTGGAGAATTACCACGGTCACTTTGAACCGTGCCGTTACGTTTACCACCAAATTTAAGTAAATACACAATGTCACCAACATAAGAACATGACGTTGGTGTGTGGCGTAGTTGGCGGGAGAAATTTTTTTTCTGTCTCTCTGCCTCCTTCGTTCTGAAAATTACTGATAGATAGCACCAGTGTTAGCTACAAAGTGTATTTGCGCAAATATATTGCAAGTAGATTACGTGACTTATTACGTGTCTTAGATGAGAGTCTCGAGACAAAACAGTTTTGTGCTATATTTCTTTTCTCTCTCTGTCTACCTCCTTCGTTCTAAACATTATTGAAATATAGCACCACTGTTAGCGACAATGTGTATTTGCGTAAATATTGCGAGTAGGTTAGGTTAGCTTTGGTTAGGTTAGCTTAGCTTAGCTTTGGTTTGGTTTGGTTAGGTTAGGTTAGGTTAGGTTAGCTTTGATTAGGTTTGTTTAGCTTAACTTAGCTTTGGTTAGGTTAGGTTAGGTTACCTTTGGTTAGGTTAGGTTAGGTTAGGTTAGCTTTGGTTGGGTTAGCTTGATTTCATTCGTCCATTCAGTAGTTAAAATTATATAATTTTACAGTTTTTGATTCGCAATATAGATAAAAAAAATAATATGCCCATAATGAAAGCGGTGAATAATTTCATGTTCCCTAAAATTTTTTTCGTAAAAGGCTAGGTATTTTTCTATAGGCCAGAAATAAAACAGCAACGCCGTCATAATTACGTACTTTACGCTTTGGCGAATATTAACCGGAAATTTACTTTCCGTCATTTTAATGGTATTCCGTGAAACACACCTTTTTTCCTGTTAATTTCCTTGTGATAACCTAGTTTATGATCTTATTACATCTTCATTTTCTTTTAATGCATTCAAAAAACCTCCGTTGTTCTACATAAAACCTTGAACTTGACTAATGGAGTGAATTATTTAAGAATATAGTCGCGAATTTGAATACCACCATTTCGATTATATTTTGTTTGATTCGTCTCGGTACGGCCCGGTGACTAGTGGCCAGCGAGTAGCGTCCACTATCGATATTGGTCTGCCGTGGGTATTATCCAGTTGTTCCCACAATGAAAATTAAACATAAACGTAACATAAACAAAGAAGCTGAGGTCAGATTACAAAATGGGATTATTCACAATAATTCACATAAACAATGATATTAACATTATCATTAGACGTTAATATGAAAGTTCGCAAACTCCAAGCTTTCATGTTTATGCTTACGTCATTTGAAAACAATATATAATAGTAGATCGCTGAAATATATGTACAACAGAATGTGATGAAATGTTATGTTTCCATTGTTACCAAATATCTTTGCGTTTGTGTTTATGTTCATGTCATGAATGATAGTAATTTTTTTTTTCTGATTTTATGGTAATGTTTTACATTCTTAAAGGCCCATTCACAATGAAAATGAAATGTAACTAAACGTTAACTTAAGGGAAAACTCCACTGAAAATCATGAAAATTTTTCCAAATTTTTTTAGCTATTTCACTTATTCAGAATTTATATTTTCATACCCCAAATGGATTCAGCTAAATTCTGATTACAAATACTCGTATGTTTACACTTTTTAAATTAAGGCTGGAAGGGGGCGTGGATTTTGAAGGGCTGTCAAAATTGTTTTACATCGAAAAATTCTTTTTTAAATTTTCTGATTACAAATCTAGTAACTTTTTGTTGGCTCCCTGAAGTTACTAGATTGATGTAGCGGAGGAGAATATTAAATTACATAAATATTCATTTTATTTTCAAATCTATTTTTCTGTGTTCATTTTTGTTGATTCAACACCAACTTTCTTATGCCAAATATTAATCAATCTAGATGAAATGTTTACTGCATATATTTATGAGGTAGCTGTATGTTTCTATGCATTTTGTGAGAAATGCTGAAGGTTTATTTTATTAATATTTTTCTTAATGCTGCCAGTTTATATTATTAATATTTTTCTTAAGAAAAAGATTAATAAAATAAACTAGCAGCATTTCTCACAAAATTCTATGCATTTATTTTGTGAGAAATGCTGCTAGTTTATTTTATTAATATTTTTCTTAAGAAAAATATTAATAATATAAACTGGCAGCATTTTCTTAAGAAAAATATTAATAATAGAAACTGGCAGCATTAAGAAAAATATTAATAAAATAAACTAGCAGCATTTCTCACAAAATAAATGCACAGAAACATGCAGCTACCTCATAAATACTTGCAGTAAACATTTCATCCAGATTGATTAATATTTGGCATAAGAAAGTTGGTGTTGAATCAACAAAAATGAACACAGAAAAATAGATTTGAAAATAAAATGAATATTTATGTAAATTAATATTCTCCTCCGCTACATTCATCTAGTAACTTCAGGGAGCCAACAAAAAGTTACTAGATTTGTAATCAGAAAATTTAAGAAAGAATTTTTCGATGAAAAGCAATTTTGACAGCTCTTTAAATTCCACGCCCCCTTCCAGCCTTAATTTAAAAAGCGTAAACATACGAGTATTTGTAACCAGAATTGAGCTGAATTCATTTGGGGTATGAAAATATAAATTCTGAATAAGTGAAATAGCTAAAAAATTTGGAAAAATGTTCATGATTTTCAGTGGAGTCTTCCCTTAAGAATGTAAACGTTACTGTAAAATCAAGAATTCATACCATCATTCACGATGGGAACATAAACATAACGGCAAAGATACCATGGAAACATAATAACGACGTGAATTCACCATATTATTATGAATATTTCAGCGCCCTACGATTGCGTATTGTTTCCAAATAACGTAAGCAACAAATTTTGGAGTTTGCAAACCATTATATTAATATCTAACGGTAATGATAATGTCAGTGTTTATGTAAATCATTTTGAATGATCCCATTTGGTAACCTGGTCGCAAACTTCTGTGTTTATGTTACTTTTATCTTTAATTTTCATTGTGAATTGGACTTAAGTTAACTCTAACCTCTAACGATATGTTTAATTTTCATTGTGAATGGGCCTTTTTAAATATGTACACTTCAATTAAACAAAATAACAACAACAATATTATCATCATCACTTTCTATTGTTATTTTTAAATTTTTATAATTTTCTATTATGTTTATTTACACAC
This sequence comes from Periplaneta americana, assembly GCF_040183065.1. NCBI lineage: Eukaryota > Metazoa > Arthropoda > Insecta > Blattodea > Blattidae > Periplaneta > Periplaneta americana. The sequence goes on along the minus strand of NC_091124.1, from coordinate 76,677,435 downwards.
GCTTTAACATCTGTGGTCATATCGGGCGTGGTTATATGAGTAGGCCGTTGTTCCTACTGTTGAGTTCCTGCTTCTATATATTGTTGCGGGTTATAGATGACTTGTGTTCATGTAACTGATCTTAGATTTTGATTAATGTTTATGATATTGGTTATTGAGGCAGTGATAAATCATGTTATGTAAATTTCCAATCCCACATTTGCCTTTGCGACGGAGGGAAACATAGAAAACTTCTGTCAGATTGGCTAGGTACGGTTTTTTAAATCGGGACCTCCCGAATACGAGTCTCAAACGTTACCGCCTGACCCAACTCACTCGGTTATTTTTATTACTATTGTGGTAAACAAAGGTATTAGGGTACGTACACGTTGGAGCAACGATAAACGATAAAAGAAACTACCTAGCGACGCTTTGGTATTATCAAAAAATCAAGTGTTCATATCGGAGCAACGAGGACGCAGGAAGCGAACATTTTGATTTATCAGTAAAAGATATTCTATGCATCCACTTAATGGAAGAAGATATATAGGCAATATCAGCTGCTAGGTTCAAGGTTAATATAACTTAAATACGTACAAAATTAAACCCGTTTCTCATCCCAAATATAGTATAAATTCGTTGTGTTGTGATTGGTTCTTGTGATCACATAACATATGACGAATAAATACACAACTGATCGATTTGCCAATATCTACAATAATTAATTTAATATGCCAAAATAATAATAATAAATCGATTAATATTCGGATATATTGATAACCACCGGTAATTATACAGATTAATATTATCTTAATCAGAGATCATATGAACGATAAGAGCGAAGAAAATGGTACTTTTCTTTTTCGTCGCTTTTATCGTGTATCTTCGCTTTTATCGTTACTCCAATACGCACACCTCAATAACAATGCATTCTTCAATTCTCTCTGATATAGCATCGCTACTTCTTTTATCGTTTATCGTCGCTCCAACGTGTACGTACCCTTACTCGACCAAGGCAAGTGGAGTCCTGCAGCCCGGAGCCGTGGCGCTACTGCTCCAGCGTTCGTAATACAGCATCGCAATAGTTTACATTACGCCCGCGTCTCCACTGGCCTTGGTCGAGTAAGGGTACGTACACGTTGGAGCGACGATAAACGATAAAAGAAGCAGCGATGCTAGATCAGAGAGAATTAAAGCATGTATTGTCATTGAGGTGTGCGTATTGGAGTAACGATAAAAGCGAAGATACACGATAAAAGTGACGAAAAAGAAAAGTACCACTTTTTCTTCGCTCTTGTCGTTCATATGATCTCTGATTAAGATAATATTAATCTGTATAATTACCGGTGGTTATCAATATATCCGGATATTAATCGATTTATTATTATTATTTTGGCATATTAAATTAATTATTGTAGATATTAGCAAATTGATCAGTTGTGTATTTATTCGTCATATATTATGTGATCACAAGAACCGATCACAACACAACGAATTTATACTATCTTTGGGATAAGAAACGGGTTAAATTTTGTACGTATTTAAGTTATATTAACCTTGAAGTTAGCAGCTGGTATTTCCTATAATCTTCTTTCATTAAGTGGATGCATAGAATATCTTCTACTGATAAATCAAAATGTTCGCTTCCTGCGTCCTCGTTGCTCCGATATGAACACTTGATTCTTTGATAATACCAAAGCGTCACTTTCTGTTACCACTGTATCATATAGGTGTTTCTTCTGAAGAATAAAATTGTAATTGAGATGATTCGTTAATTATTTACATTAGGAACGTATGATAAAATCCGTTAGTATTCTAACGTTACTTAGCTTAATTTCTGCTACACTTATGGGAGTCGTTTCAATAAAAATGAAACATTATGCTCAAAGCACTCTATTTTCTGCTTAATATTCATTATATTTAGGACACATTTCTGAGCTCCTATGCGCAATTAGATCTAGCGAAAACAACTGGCCGATACTAATAATAGTATCGGATATATTTAAGACGATAGTTCACTAAGTGATTCCTCACACTGCAAAATAATAATAAAAGTACGTATATTTTTTCCTTTCGGAGTAGAACTGCAATCGTGCATACTTTGAATAAAACAAATAATAATTATGTCCTATGTTTTAGGTACTTAAATGCCTTAGAGGAGACTATGAATTTTCCGATCGCTGGAATTTTACTCATTCAACTCATTACTCTATGTACAATCGCCTTTTCAGTTATTGTGGTACGTAGCCATGAATTTTATCATATTTTATTGCATGGTGTTGTAACTTTAATACAAAATAAGAATGTAACTTTTATCCAAAACAACAATAACCACTTGCTATAATTGAATGTAAACACTCCCGTCAACAATGGGATTTCCACTCCACACAGCAACACGGTATTCTTTATTGCACTCCACAGACGACAATGACAATTCACTTGGATTATTGCGAACAGCAATGTACTCCTAGCCGCAACTATTGTTCGCAAAGCGCTATTTACAACACAAAACTGTTAGTTCTCAGTTCACAGTTCGCTTGCCTTGGCTAGTTCTTCTAGCTCAAGTTCACAATATCTCGATCCCAATACCTTCAGAGACAGTCCACTGAACTTCGAATTCAGGTCCCCCCAACTGCGATCCACTGCACTCGAACTCGGGACTTCCGGCGACAGTCCACTGGCCAGGACGGTCACACTCAAGTTGAACTCCGGTCTCGAAGCTGGCTTCACTGCTACACTGACTGGCTTGCTGTCCAAGAAATAGCAACGACTGCAACTAACTAACTGCAGCTCACTTGCGTCTCCTCTTTATAACCAAACCATAGTTTCCAAAGAGTACGATTTCGCGATCAATCTACAGATGCCGAGAAGATGGCGTCTCTCGACTTCTCTGGATTTCTCCCCTCAGTCTCAGGTGCATTACTTCCCCCTCTCTGCGCGGAACAGCGTGCTGTCGTTCCCCTTATGTCTGTCCCCTCCAGACCCGAGCTGCCGCAACTTTCTTATCTGCGTCGCTCGTTATCTCGTGCGCCCCGACCTCTGTGGGACGCGATCGACTCCCGGCTGTCACAGTATTGACTAAAACTTATATTTTCCATTGTTATGTATGTTTAATTCAATGGATTGTTAACGTAAATTTAACATAAATTGCTTACGTCATCATTGCAAGTCATTATTTTGCCGATGTTCATTTGTGTACCGACATTGTTTCACAGGTAATAAAAAGAAAAGATCTAAGTTACTTCACATTTTTAATGACAATACTTTTACGCCAATGTATGGAATTTTTAATTTTAAAATAGTCCACCGCAGTGGAGTAAAGGTTAGCCAGCCTGACCGTGAAACGAGAGAATTCCGGGTTCAAATCATAGTTGGGACAAGTTACCTGGTTGAGGTTTTTCTTCAAACCATTAAGAGTAAATGCTGGGTAACTTTCGGCGCTGGACCCTGGACTCATCTCGCCAGCATTATTACCTTCATCTCACTCAGACACTAGATAACCAGAGCAGTTGATAAGGCGTCGTAGAATAATCAATTAAAAAATTAAATAAATGTAAATCGCGTTCTTTTACGTAGTAATCAAAAGTAAACACATTGATGTATATAACATTTGACTACTTATTTCACTCTAAGTATTAAAATCACTCCTAATTTCAAAGAATGGAAAAACAACTCAGAACTTACAAATGGCTTTTAATGAACCCGCAGGTTCATTGCCACCCTCACATAAGCCCAACATCGGTCCCTATCCCGTGCAAGATTAATCCACTCTCTATCATCATATCCCACCTCCTTAAAATTAATTTTAATATTATCCTCCCATCTAAGTCTCGGCCTCCCCAAAAGTCTTTTTCCATCCGGTTTCCCAACTAACACTCTATATGCATTTCTGGATTCGTCCATACGTGCTATATGCCCTGCCCATCTTAAACGTCTGGATTTAATGTTCCTAATATTTTCTCTCCCGTAGGGGCGTGTGCATTCATAATTATGATATCGCTCCTTCTACCCTTGAGTACTAAATGTGATAACCTGTCACTGATATATTCGACCTTTTTACTGCTGATTTTATTCTTTTATGAACAAAGAATCCTATTCCTAATTGGTGATTATTGTTTCCTTCCCCATAGTACAACAAAATAATGTCCTATTTGTGACATGCCATTCCCATCTAACCTAACCTCTTGTACTCCCACGAAGTCTATTCTATATCTAGCTAGTTATTTTGCTACTAATGTTACCCCTCCTGTACTATAAAGACTAAAAAACAAACTAGGTTTAAATTATTATGTAATATTTTTCAATGTTAGAAATATATTATAAGATTTTAATATTCTTCTACTTTCAATATTATAAAACTGAAATTATACACATTTTTATAAGTGATGGTTATTTCATAGTAATAAAGTTTGCGTAAAAATCATGGAAGGACGACATCATATTAAGAGCCAAGAAATATTACATTTTCTATAGTCTAGCACACACGTTTTTAAACATGTCACTTTGAAAGGCCTAAGTCTTCTGTAAATTTAGTGTTATTTCCACCTATCCTTTCAATTTTCCTTTTGTGTAGCACTTAAATATTTACATATCATTTCAGAGTTGGGGCGATCATGTAGGTATGATTCAAGCTGTGATGCTCTATCTGTTTATGATGGTATTAGTTTCCATATTCTGCTGCATGGGTACAATTATAATAGACAAGGTAAGTCGAAATCATCCCTCTTATCTACATAATTTCAATTACATTTGTCACAAACTTCACTTAAATTACACATGGTGACTTTCAAAGTGCCTATTATCACTATGTTATATGACAAATAATACAATCACGAATAATAACAGCAAAATTTTATATTTTCATCAAAATATATTATCACTTATCACAAGAGTTATGTAAGAAGTTCAATTTCATTGACTTAAAATTTTCTTCTTATACACGATCTTCCTCCCCTTTTCGCAGCTGTCTTCGCAATATTTTTGTATTACTCTTTGTTCAATTTCATCAAAGTCTCCTGTAAAACATATATTTCAAATACTTTTATTATATAATTCATATATTTATATTTCGTAACTTTGGTACCCATTCCTATTTTTTACACATTTTTAAGTATTTTCAAGGATTCATCGCAGGAGAACTTCCCTTCGAATTATGGCCAAATTTTAAATCTACACTTTTTTAGTTGTGTAGTTAAACAGACGTTTACAGACTAGTAACGGACTTATGCTTGTTTCAGGATGTATGTTCATAGTAAGGTTACGTTGTCTATCTTAACCTGCAAACAGAAAATTGCTAAATTTAGTATCTGTTATGTAATAGATCGTAAAATGACGCAGTCCTAGGTCATACTACTCTTCTCTCCAAAATTCTATTCCATTCCATAGTATGTAAAGTAAATGTCAAGTCTCCCAGAAATATGTACGGCAATGCTATTTTAAGAAGTACGTTTGACAAAATATTAACTAGGCTATATAGGGTACTGGCACCCTAAAATGGGCACCCCTACTGTGGTTTTAATAAGGATTTGCAGCTTAGAATTCAGTTCCTTTTGGTTTCATATGATTTGCAGTATTGTTGGCATACATTCGCGCGCATAATCTATATCCTCAGAGCGTGTGGGGAAACTTCAGTTTAAAATTCATTGTGCTCATGTGCATCCCCATGTTCATCATCACTTAATGTTAATTATTTTTTAGTGTTCGTTGGTGTCATAAATAGTGTTTTGAGGTTTTGTTGTTTTCTGTATTGTGTTCAAAGCTTGATTTTTAACTCCGTTTAGTGTATCTCAGTAGAGATAAGTAGTTTTATAGTCGCGTCGCTGTTATTTCCGGCGTGACTCCGCGTCTTTGCTTTCGTCTTAGGAAGTGAAGGCTCTATGAAGTCTAGGTAGGTAGTATCGTTCGCCATTTTTGTTCTTTCGTTCCCGAGCTACCATAAGAGGAATCTATTTGCCACACCGTTAAACATTATCATGTCGTAGATCCTATGATAATAAATCAAACGCACTGTAATTCAGCAAATAATTGAGCGGCAAATAACATCTTCATGTGCTTTCTGTGAACGCCAACGAAAGAGCCAAAATGGCGGGCGATTATATTAAGTATTTATCGAGCCTTAAGAAACGAATAACGCCTTCATAAGCGAATCACAAGACGCACACGTTTAAATGTAGCCGACCTGCAACGCGATTGGCTGCCGGAAATTAGAGCGACGGGATTATAATAATGAAATAACGATTTATTGTGTCTTAATTGCCCATGCCCGTCACTATGTATTAAAACTCGCGTGATATACAGTGATGAACACAGTATGCCCATCACTCTTCCTTATAGTTTTATATAATATAACTTGTTTATCATACATATTTGTACATCTTGCTGTGTGATATGTTCTTTTGATGATCTCTTATGATTCCTCCTTCATTACCATCCAAATTCGCTATATTACAATCTATACTAATAACAAATCTGTAGCCGAAATTTTTCTGGTAATTTTCGATTTTCCAAAAATAATTGGTCCTAACATATATAATTAACCGCCCTGAAACCGAAAATCGGTTTTTTGAAATTTTTGTTTGTATGTATGTCTGTCTGTATGTTTATTACCTTTTCACGCGATAATGACTGAACCGTTTTATATGAAAATTGGAATATAAATTAAATTCGTTGTAACTTAGAATTTAGGCTATATGGCATTCAGAATATTTTATTTAAAAGGGGGGTTATAAAGGGGCTTGAATTAAATCGAAATATCTCCCTTATTATTAATTTTCGTGAAAAATATGACATAATAAAAGTTTCTTTAAAAATAATATCGGATAAGTTTAATTCTATGCAAAATTTTGATAGGACTGATAGTTAAGGAGATAAATGAGTTTCAAAATTACAATAACGCCATCTAAGGCGGTGTAATGAATTAAAAAACAAATGACTTCGTCTATAAGGGGCCTTGGACAACGACAATCGAAAGCTATGAAACGTAGCCTACAGACAATGTTTTTGTGTTTGTATGAAGTAATATCGGAAGCTAAATTAACCGAATTGTATAATTAATTATTAATTCACCATTGGAAAGTGCAGTTTCTCTAGATGGACATAATGCTATAATGTTATTGCAGTAACTTCTGAGTGAATCGAGGACAGGTAAGATTAAAATAGCTTCTTATGCACAGAAAACTTGATAAGGCTATTCTGTACATTCGTTTCCTGTATTTCCTAAAATAACTTTTATGACCAAATGAGTGGCCTTTGGATCAAAATGATCGCATTTTAATTTGTTTAATAGAATTTAAATTAAGAACATAATAAACGATTTATCCTTCTATCAAACACGAATGTTCCCTGGATAAAATGTCCCATTTTCATTATGTAATTAATTTATATTTATTTCTAACTGGTGCAGCGGATCTCACGGGTCCGGCTAGTTTTAATATATAACTTTGCAGCACAATATTAGCAAAAGACACAAACACTAAAATGTATCTATTTGTTTGTTCATTTCAATTCATAATCCTAATGAACAACATTTCGTGAAAATACGTGAGAATAGTCACCACATACTAGACCTTGTGAGTAACAGCTAGTTTCACATCAGTGATCTATACTACCCATAGAACTAAATCAAGCCTGGAATTCATCCTCACCATGTTATATGTTTCAGTTCGAGAGTGTGAGGGACACAGCCTGGTCCTCAGATTGGGTGGGCATGCCCCTCCCATACCAACGGTGTATCCTATTCATGATAGCTAAATCCAACCACGGGTTCAAGCTTACTGCTGGAAAATTTGTTCCATTATCTAACACTACTATGATGAACGTAAGTATAATAGCGGGGCATTAATATAGTAACATGCGTTACAAGAGAGACGGATGGCGACAATTACTAAGGGAGGCCCAGGCCCACCAAGGGCTGTAGCGCCAATGATGATGATGATGATGATGCGTTACAAGAGCGGTATGTTGAAGTTTTCATGTTCGAAGAAAAGTTTGAAAAAGCGAAACTTAGTTGAGCTTTTTTTAATTTCCGAGAATTGAAAGAAAACATACCGCTCGTGTATCGTACATTATTTTGTGCGAAGATCGTTTATTACATACCTGAAAAAGGAACTTCTAATTAGTTGCAATGAAATCTCCATCTTGGTTTCTGTTCAATGGCGGTAAACTTGCAAAACATAAATATCTATCTTCAACATTGTTGCTTTAAAATGTTTTCTGTGTTTACTATACTCCAGCAGGCCGTGATATACGTCTGTCTTTTTTTTCCCCCCAGTCTATGATCAGTCTGGAATCTAGTTGATTTTTTCACGGATTCCTTAATGTTACTTCCATCACGAATGCAGTAACTTTAGTGGAGTTGTAGAGTTTACTTAATTTTTCCAAATATTTAAAAACAATAATTAACAGTGCAATTTAGGTGAAATTGCAGCGGTAAGTTTCCAATTTATAATTATTACTATATTGAACGTCTCTAAAAATAATATGTTAAAATATATTATTTTAATGTACCGAAGTACATATGATATTTCCATGCAAATGTTCTGCATCACTCTTTCATCGTAATATGTTAAAAGCCTAAAGCAGTAAAATCAATATGTCACTTAAGCGGTAAGAAGAGGGAAATTGTTATGTGTGTTAGGTTGAGAATACTGAATGTGGAATTTCAGACTTTCCGCGGATTGGTTTTGTGCGGAAACCAAGCAAATACGCACGATCTCGCACAAAGGAAATTGAATATACTCGTGTCAGGTTCAGCTTTACCCACATGTGGAACACTTTCGTAATGTTACAAATGAAGTTGATATACAAATCAAGATTTCAGATATAACTCCCTGTAAAGTTGATTTGAATAATTTCGAAGGAAAAATTGTTCCGGGGCCGGGCATCGAATCCGGGACCTTTGGTTTAACGTACCAACGCTCTACCAACTGAGCTACCCGGGAACTCTACCCGACACTGATCCAATTTTTCCCTCTATATCCACAGACCTCAAAGTGGGCTGACAACCGTCAAGCAACAACTTTGCATAATACACGTCACTGTTCGTTAACAGAAAACCACAATTTAAGTCACACGGAGTTGTGTGCACTCGAAGTTGGTTGCTTGACGGTTGTCAGCCCACTTTGAGGTCTGTGGATATAGAGGGAAAAATTGGATCGGTGTCGGGTAGAGTTCCCGGGTAGCCTCAGTTGGTAGAGCGTTGGGACGTTAAACCAAAGGTCCCTGGTTCGATGCCCGGCACCGGAACAATTTTTCCCTGGAAATTATTCGAAGTTACTATAGTTTGCAGGAATGATAGATTTTAATATACCATATTTAAAGTATTTATAAATTGAAATTTGCGTTATATATAATAATTGCTGAATATTAGGCACAAATTTCCTACACTATAACAGGTAACTTTCTTTGATCCCTTAATTGTGAGTTTAAGCATGGAATAGTTTATAGGTATCACATTATAGGCCACACATACGCGCATAGCATCACAAGAACTCATCGGAATAATAAATTTTATTTGGAGGAACATATTCGGTGCCCGCTGTTCCGAAAATATCTTATTATGATATGATATAATGATATGATATATAATGTATTATATGATATGATATATGATATGGTATGATATGATATATGATATGATATGTGATATGATATGATATATCTGTAAGACAGATCTGTTACAATTCTATATTATCCCAGATCTGCCTTACATTACAATTTTAATCACCTAGGCTAAGTCTCACAAATAAAAAAAACACACACACACGCACACGCACACGCACATACACACTACAAGATCAAATTAATACACCATTACTTTTAACTTTCTCTTCCCATTTCATCTTCACTATCACTAAAAAATTTGCCCAATTTATTTAACTCTCATTAGTTATTTTACATTATTTTCTTACATGCTAGATATCTATTCATATTAAAATATTTATTATTCATCCAATTTTTCCTTTTATTGTCTGATTCTTTGCATTCTAATAATATATGGAACACGTCTTCTCCCAAGCCGCAAAGGGGACAGACATCCTTCTTTATGGTATTGGTACCCCTCCTGTTTTTCAATTTCCATATACCTAGTCTCCACCAAGCTAAGCCCATCCTCACTTCGCTATTATTTATTCTGACATATTCTTCTTGTTCCCATGACGTTTTAATGTCCCTTATAGTTAGTTAATGTTCTTAATTCGTCGAGATTTTGATATAATTCTTGTTTAGTATTTTCATTACACTTCTTTTACGATTTTTCAAATTACATTTAAATTCGTTACTTCAATTTCCTCCCATAAAAATACATTATTAACATATATACAGTAGATTCGCGGTAATTAAGGCACGAATATCTGAAAAATATCGAAAATCGCGAATTATTACCAAATGTTTCATCATTATTTAAAACCCAGCAAAGTTACTAAAATACACTTAAAATTATCAAGTGCAAAATATGAAACAGTGCGAACATTTTGAAACATAAAATTATACAATAACGACTGCAATGTAATAAATTCTTAAAACAATAAACACAAGTTTATAAAATATCGTAAGACACTTACGTTTAACAGAATAATTTGTTATTGTTTGTTTCTTAAAGGATCGATCACTTTTCATATTTTAGTTCGTCAAATTTCTTAAGAAAATGTCTGTAAAAGAAATGTTATCACAGTTTTCCATATACAACAAAAGCTTTTCTGAAGCGATAGTATCTTGGATGAGTGCATCCTCGTATTCATTTGCGCCATCCTTTCCTCTACCAGTTGTTAAATCTTGTGTAGTATCGTCCTCACTTCCTCATCTATAGCCGTGATCTTCCTTATCAACTTTAACCATTTGAGAGAAGGGAGAGCGCGTAATTAGAGTAAAAACGGAAATGACGTTATTTCACAAAAAAAAAATACTCGTGCGAGAAATATTTTGTGTTTTATCTTCAATCTATTATTGAGAACAAGAAATTTCCAAATTCCGTAATCTAAAATACAGGATTTTCTTTCAGGAGTAACTTACACTATTAATTATTATTCATTTAATCACCTAATAATATAGAGCTGTGGACTAAGTACTCGCGCTAGTCGTAGCTCTAAAGAAGCAGATGACTATTACTCAAGGATCCTGATGACCACAGAGCACTGACAAACCTCTACTGATTTCTCTTGATGTAACAATCTGCCTACAATCATTTCCTTTTTCTTTTTCAGATTCTGAACGAGTCTTTATCTTTCTTCATGTTTCTACTCACAGTGAAGGATCAGAAGAAAGAAACTGACGAGTAATATGCCAATAATCACATAATTTATTTTATATTTTTTACTTAATTTAAAATTAATCAAATTCTCCTTTTCAATCAATAGAGAAAATATTGAGGAGTTTTTAAATTGAAATGTGTATCCTCCTGGTTTTTTTTAACATGCACTCTTAGTCAGATGCGAATTTCATCACATAAATAACATGAAAAATATATCGTCGGCTTACTTCTAAAACTCCGTTAAGTCCAATTGTTCCGGAATGTCGAAATCTGTGTACATTTTTAAAATATGTCTGTTAACAATACTTCATAAGTATGCAGATGTTTCTATATTTTGTTTATAACAAATGCATCACAGTTGTTAGCTGTGGTTCAAAAAGGATAAGATATTATTTTGCTATTTTGTGCAAGTTCCTCATATGTAACAAGGAGTTTTAAAAGTAAGCCAAAGATAATAATGTATTGAAGTGTTAATTCAAACGGGTAACTTAGTAACTGCAGCTTGGTTTGTTCGTTGATTTTCAATGCAGAGCAATTCACAACGGAGCTTTTTCCTTCGACTTATTATGTGGGTCTTCAAATAAATGACTGTAATTGTAAACTCATGCACCTAGACCGCTTACACTGGTCTGCATCTTCACATATATCTCGTACATGTCCATGCCTTTGTGATGTTTATTGATTCAGTTATGCTTTACACATGGTAAGTATAGAGTCAAAAAGAATTTATTGATACTTATTCTTGAATACTCTTTGGAAAAAATAATGACATATTCCTACTTAAATAAAATTTTAATCTCACATATTCTTTTCCAAATTAAGAGATAAAATTAAATATATGGCGATATTTTGGATGAGATTAAATCTACATTAATAATTATTATTAAACTAACAGTAAGTGGAGAAAAGGTAGTGTTCATGTTATGTTCTTAATATGCAAAACATATTTCAATAATAATTACGATTTATGTCACTTACCGAAATAAAATTACGCATATTGTTTATTTCTATTCTCAAACTCCTCCAATGAGTATAACTCTCTAGCGATAAAAATTTGATTTATGAAACAAAATGTTGGGTTCGATTCAAATTTCAATACTTCAAATTTTTTATTTTACATGTTTCTTAAATATCAATCAAATCGATTATGTAATAGACAATAGTAACCAAAATTCGCATCTACAATCTGTTTCAAGTTTTAAATTTGTAGAAGTGTTTTGCACTTAATTTTGATAAGATATATTCAAATAGACGAAATTCACGGCAATAAAACTATTATAGATAAAAGCTAATAAATGGATTACACACAGTAATCACATATGAAGGGTTCAGAACCATAGTAGGCCAAGCGCCATTTACTAAAACCGGAGAAAACAAGGGATAAAATGAAGTTATCACCATAATTCAATGGAAACATATAACAAGTAATATAAAGTATACACATTAAAACTAAATGATGTCAGTCTTCATTAAACTTTAACCCTTGCTTTCTCCGTTTTTAATAAATGGCGCTCGGCCCACTATGACTCTGAACCCTTCATATATATATATATATATATATATTTGTTATTTTAAGAAATGAACAAATAAATGTACGTAGGATTGTATTAATCGACACTGAAATAATAGTTAAGGAAAGAGTTATTTCCATAATTATCTTCCCATAATGTTTTAAACTTATATCAGAATGGTCAATTTATGTTGGATCTCTTTCTATAAGACAGAAATAAAATCTTCAAAAGGTTAAGATCATATAACATTATAATTCTGAGCTTGAAATAGAAGAATCTGCACTTACGCTTATTAGACCTACTGCTAACGACAAAATAAAACCATGTAATTAATTCAACGGAAAATTTTGTTGGCACATCAAATCTCATTCACAAAGTATTTATTATCAATCAGATAAGTACAGTTTCTGTAACTGAAATAAATTGTACAACATAAAGTGAAACATAAGAGATTAAAAATAAATGCGCACAAACTTTGAAAATGAATTTCTTTTAGCCTACAACTTAGCGGACATGCTTCTGCATTACACAAAAGTATCTACGTAACCTTTCCTTTACATGAAACTTCGATGTGTGTTCATAGTGGCGTTATCTAAATCAAATATCTCAGCATCAAATATCCAGTCTTATTGGTAGACCTGCATTTATGGCCATGCCACGAATCCCTGAATGTTAAGGACACCGAGTTAAAAGTAAAGTAATTTTGAATTGTAACACACAAAAATATATGCAGAATTTTATCCAAATTGATCTGTATTAAATTATAAAAAATTACGAACAACATTCATTACTGAGCGATTTGAAATTGGGGAAGTGAAAAACAACTTTAATCTTTAGAACTGCACCTGTACAATCTCCAAAATATTCTGTGAATGTACATCACTTTATTCTCTTTCAATAGATATCGAGCAACTCTTCAAGAGAAGAGATTAACAGAACCAAAATTGAACTAAATTGATAGTGACGATATTAATGATTATCAGGCGATATAGGAAGACTGGCCATTATTCATACATTCTTCTGAAGTATTTATATATAGTTAGGTTACTCACATTGGATATGTTGACACTTCAAATATTGGCGTGTAGTCTTTCCTGAAAATAATAATATTCAAATTATTTACGCACTTCAATTAAAGGTTTTTTACTTGACATATCTTAATTTTATTGAAACTTTCTATTTTACAATGTGCTTTATTTGAAGTCATTCCTACAATGACGAATTACTCTTCTATACAAGTACAAAAAAACGTGACTGGATTCAGATTCACATAGAATGCACTTAAACGATTAAGGTAAAATTGGCATTTAGGGCTATGAAATTATAAATTATATGAAGTAAAATATAAAGTTATGAAATTATTTGAAATCTCCACTTATTCAAGAGATGGAAATACAGTACTGTAAGTTTCATATATCACAACAGAAATTATTCTCCTTATAAACACTATTAAATTTGTCCTCCCTGGAATTAATGTCCCATTGTAAATGTCAGATTCAGTTTTAAATATATTTAATACCATAGGCCAGGGCTGGGCAGCAAGAGCAAGTTATACTCTCTAACGGGCAGCAATATGATTTCTCTTCATCCCCTTTCTTCCCCGCCGAACACCACGCAGTGTTGATTCTGTGACTGATGAATATAAAGCGTCCTCGTTTAAGGCCCATTCACAATGAAAATTAAACATAACCGTAACATAAACATAGAAGTTTGCGCCCAGGCTACCAAATGGGATCATTCACAATGATTCACGTAAGCATTGACATAAACATTACCGTAAGACGTTAACATGAAAGTTTGCAAACTCCAAACTTTCATGCTTATGCTTACGTGATTTGCAAACAGAACACAATCGTGGAGCGCTGAATTATACGATAGAATATGAGGAAATGGCGTCGTTATGTTTCCATGGTTACCAAGTATGTTTGCTGTTATGTTTATGTCCCCATCGTGAATGATCTTGATTTTACCGGAACGTTTATATTATTAAGTTAACGCTTACGTTATATTTAATTTCCATTGTGAATGAGCCTTTAGAGTCTGGATGCGCTCCCGATGCCCAGCCCTGCCATAGGCTTTCTATTTTATACAGGCTTCGAAACTTCACGTGCCTAAAGGAAAGGGATGGGTTAGAAGGCCCAAGAAGTGCATTGAAATTTTTGGGGGAAAAAAATGAATCCAATGAATTAGGTCACGAACACTTCATGTAGGCCTGCTGTATTTCAAATTAATACTCTCTTGATGTTATAAACTTGTAAAGTGAATCTTTCTATAGCTTATGAAATAAACATGCAATTATAACAAAATTTCTTGCGAAAGTGTTTTGAACATTTGTCCGTTATTTCTTAAATTATATGTACAGGGACATCAATTTATTTTTACCAACATTTTTAACATTCACCTGTTGCCCCCTTCCATTACAGGAGTTGGATGTTACTAGTGCAATATGTAAACAAATCATTTTACTAGGTATAGGAGGAGATAAAAGTAGTTTATCCATTTATGTTGTAGGGAAATACGATATTACGATTTTCAGTTTGATCATCACTTTTACGGAATTTATCAAAATACAGTAGAGTAGTAACATTTTTTTTTCAAAAACTCAACTTTTCAGGCGGCTATGTTTGTTATGTAATGTCTACTTTATTTAGCATATTAATTATTGATGTTATCATACAATATAGAGAGTGCATTTAAATTGAGGGGGTCATAAGTGAAGGGCTGTAAGTGCACTTAAGTTAGTTTTGAGAAAATGGGGTTTAAATATTTAAGCTTTCGTAAAATCGGTGAAATTTTTTATTTAAATTTTAATGTGTGATGCGATTAAAATATCCCTTTGCCACTAAAATTTTAGATACTTTTGCTTACACTGGATACACTTAACTCATGTCACTAGCATTCCTTTCCTTCTAGCCACCTCAATTCAAAAAAAGCTAATCTGAATTTTTAAACAAGTTGCTGAAATGGTTGCCGTTCATTACAATGCAGGCTTCAATTGAGTACGCATATTATTAAAAACATTTTGAAGCATATTCTCTGATATTGAATTTATCGTTTCTTGAATATAATTTTTTAGTACGATATTATTAATATAGGTTCTTTCTTATATAGAAAACGCAATCATATTTATGAAACACACTATACACTGCAGTGTTTACTTCACTGCTTGAAGACTTCGAATGCAACAGAGGCCGTAAGTTTGTGTGTCTGACGGGAGCAAGGACATTAGTGAAGGGGTGAGAGTGAAGTACATTCAGAAATGCAGGTACAATAAAAATGCAAGTAAAAATAAAATGATGTCCCTGTATATTATTGCATTAAAAATATTATTAATGTTCACCCCTGTTAAGCAACGGTTAGCATGCCTGACCGTAAAACAAGTGGATGCGGGTTCAAATCCTGGTTGTGACACGTTACCAGGTTGAGGTTATTTCCTCAACTCATCAAGAAGAAATGCTGGGTAACTTTCGGCGCTGGACCCTGGACAATTCGCTGGCATTATTGCCTTCATCTCACTCAGACGCTAGATATCAAAAGGAGTTCATAAAGCGTGATAAAATAAACATTAAAACAGTGCTAATGCTTATGTGAGACAATATTGATAAGTATTTAGTGTAACATATTAATAGTTTAACTCTAAACAAATATTTCTTTGTATAACTTTTTAATTCTATAGGCTACATTGTCCTAGTAACAAACATTTTTCGTAAGTTTTATTGCATTAATTGGCTTTCGACCACTCCATTTTTCGTTCAGTTGGAAACTCATTAAGAACAATGGTAAGCCTAATAACCAGGCGAGCAAGGCAAGAATAACTTAGACGAGTACAATATCAGAACTTTGAAATATGCCCTGTATATTGCTTTCCTAATGTATACAAGGCACAAGTATCGCGACAACTTTTTGCATAGATATCAGTCCAGGCTTCAAGACTTCGGACCCAATACAGCAGTTCAGTGGGAAATCCGCATAACGGCGTACTGAGTATAGTGGTAAAGCGTACAGTGGGTGGGGGTACTGTAGAATAAATGCCAACAAATATGCAAAGGAAAACGCTCGGATTTGAAGGTTCTGACAAATAATTTGGTTTTTATACAAACCCATTTTCAAACTGTCTGAAACCATTACACGGTTAGAAAAGTCAGAGCAAGAGGTGCCGGAAGTCCTCAAATTAGTTGAGGAAATGACACAGAGAATTAATGAGACACCAAGCACACCGGTTACTGAACGTGTAAAACAGAAGTGGGAATCAATTTTATGTAAAAATAACGGATATGGAACATTGTGTAACGTAAACAGCAAATTAGTGGACTTCGAGTCACCCAAGAATAAAGGACTGTCTCTTAGAGACTGCAATGATGTTAGGTTTCTTCGTTTTGCTCCTATCACGTCATGCGACGTAGAGCGCAGCTTTTTACAGTACAAACTGTGTTTGGCAGATAAGCGAAAAAGATTTACGTTTGAGACACTGAGAATGTATCTTGTAGTACATTGCAATTCGGTACAGTAACTGCACTTCCTAAAGACACCAATAGGATAAATGAAGACATTAAAATTGCTACATATTTATTTCCACCATTAACATTTGCTTATAAAAGACAGGGAATAAATGCTTTTCACATTCTTTTGACATTGTCATTGTGTAATGTATATTTACTTTCAGAATGTACATGTGTGTGTTTCCCCATACTACCGTCTCTATTCTAAACAGCAACGTTGTTACCTCAACACATCTCTACCTTTCACTACCTGCAGCGAGTCAACAACCTATAATACATGCACAGTAAACTTACTGTATCGGGTCCCAAGTCTCGAAGCCTGGATATCACGATCAAATTCCAATTACCTTGGACTTGTGCTGATACACATTATACATATATCGTCGCTTTTCCGGTTTACTGTTACAACGCAAAAAGCTCTTTTGTATAGGAGAGCATATTTTAATTTTCCCACATCATTATTTGCTTTTCATTAATAGCGATGCATCTGCCACCTAGTGGAAATTGGTGTGACTCGGAGATACAGCCCTATTTCACATTAAAAAAAAATTTGGATCAATTTACATATAAATCTCAATTTCCGCTGTTTTTTTTTTTTTAGTTACACCTGTATTCCAGAAAAGCGACGATATGTACTTAGACACAAGTTTCGGCGACAAATGCTTCTACATGAGCACAACATTACATTGTTACATAATGATAATTGCTTCCAATATATCTTAACAAGTTGCACCGCCTTCTCAGACTTGTCTAATTATTCATTTAACGGACAAAGGAATCACAGTAAGTTCAAAGTCAAAATGTTTAGAGTTCGCATACTCATTACATCATTTACTTCACACTTCATAAGTGAAATGGCAAGAACAATTTTGTCCCTCTCTCAATTTTTCTTCTTTCCATAGTCACCTCTTTAATTTCGACATAATTATTAAATACAATAATATTGATTTTACGTTGTATAAAACAGCCATCTCCACAGTTTTTCATTCTTCGTGGACATACGGCTCGAACCTGCTCCCTTCTTCATGACACGCAGATGCCCCAGCCGTCTGGGCTACTGAGACAAGACGGATTTCCTCACGGAGGTATTGGTCAAAAATACAGAAAACGAATATTATGATGTGAAGCGGGATATAAAGCGACCAATGAGAGTCGGGCATTGTTTTCTCCTGGTACTTTTCAGTAATGAAATAAACATTAATTTATCATTATGCTGTGCAGTATATAATAATAATAATAATAATAATAATAATAATAATAATAATAATAATAATAATAATAATAATAATGTTAGTTGGGACGTCAGAGGGGAATAGACCTTTGGGGAGGCCGAGACGTAGATGGGAAGATAATATTAAAATGGATTTGAGGGAGGTGGGATATGATGGTAGGGACTGGATTAATCTTGCTCAGGATAGGGACCAATGGCGGGCTTATGTGAGGGCGGCAATGAACCTCCGGGTTCCTTAAAAGCCAGTAAGTAAGTAATAATAATAATAATCATCATCATAATCATCATCATCTTAGGCGCTACAGCCCAGCTATACCGACCACCAGACAGCTTCACGTCAACATACCGGAAGAAGAGGCGAACGATCATTCAATCAGAATGGAGGTATCGTGTGGTAAACACAATCATCTCCCCAGCTATTATACCTGGCTTTCATAACCGGATTTCGACACCTTTCGTAGCTCCCGAAGTGTATCGCGATGCTGAGTGAGCGGCTGGTTCCATACACTGGCCGAAATTTCATAATAAAATTTCTTACCCCATGGGAAATCGAACCAGCACGCATTCCCTAACGCAAGTCCTAACTAGTCAGACAGCATGTAATTCCCTCCAACTAAACAAGAAACAATGTTTGCCTTCAAAACAAAAGAATGAGGAGGTGTACAACACAGTTTAGCTAACCATAGAAAATATAAATTCAAGATATTTATTTTTATCCATGAGTTAAAGTTAAAAATCTATAATACTACAAAACTCTCAGGACACCAGCGCGCTAGGGTTTTGTAACCTAGGTAAGTATAGTCTCACAAATTAGGATACAAATTTCGTTTATTAATATTTTACTTCTAATTTTAAATTTTTATAGTATATATTATACGAAAAGATCTGTCTTGTATAATATACGGTTCTATTTTGACAGTTGGAAAATGGAAATAACTACAAAAAACCCATGAATTAAAAAATTATGCCAAAAGCGTATGTCCTATAAATAAAGTATAATAGAATTTTAAGTAGGGCTATAAATCTGGAGGACGTAATAGTGTTGGAGACTTCGACAAATTTGAGAGGAGGACTACCTCTCAGACAATTGATCTTAACTAAATTGGGGTTCTTTTTTAATTGCAAGTAAATCATTAAAACAATACGAAAACCAAAATATATCTAGTTGTCCAGTTACGTATGTAATTACTAAACATATAAATCCATAAAATCAGAATACATTTCTAACAAAAAAGTGGAAATCGACATATTTTATTTTCTTATATCGGTCTGGTAATGTAAGAATATTTAACTTCATATATAATTAAATCGAATGAAGCAAGGAAAAGTTTAGTTGGCATCTCTTATGAAACATTTCCTTATTTAACTTTAATTTCTTACTCACTACAACGCTCTATTTTCAGACTTAAATGACAGTATTTAAATAGCGAAAATGTGCTTTAGAAATGTAATTCTTATTTGAAGTAACTTCGATATTTCCGCATATAATCAATAAGAGTAACCAACAGTCATTTCGGTTTATAAGAATAATGTTAGCTCACTATACGTGAGTATACATCTGGAACACCTTCTCTTTTCACGCTCCCACATGTAAGGGTGTTCAAAATGAGACACTTCTGATGTTTTAAGATCTTCGTGGAAAAATCGACGCGCATGTGTTTCAGGTTTTAAGCATCACCTGGCCTTCGTAAATATGTATTTATTAATTACAACTAATACTACCACAATCATTCACTTACCATTTTACGCTGTAACTTAAAAATAGGAGTTTTCGAGTTGGTTGCGACTCCGAACTTCCGGAACTCATGTTGGTTCCCGTAAAGTTCAACATTACGTGATGTAGTTCCCAATCAAAGAAGTGTAGACCCATATTATTTATTCACTTCGCGCTTAGTGATGATTAGAGACTATTGGTTCAGGTCGAAACAATATAGTTATACCGAGAATTGCCACACGAGATATTTATATATTACGCACAGCCATTAAATAATGACCGTGAAATTATAAATAAAACTGCCTAATAAATTAGTTTTATCTAAACACTCACAAGTATACGTGACAGTTTTACACTACAGTTTCTTAGTTGAGCACTGTTCATGACGTTGAAACATTTTTTAAACTACCCATTACTAGAATATTCTGAAGAAACCTGAAGAAAGCAGACACACATATGTTTACGAACTCAAGCATCGGAAGTATGACGCTATGTTTCAGTGGTATCAACAGAAAGCATGTAAAATTTCCTATAGAAAGAGGGTGCTTTCATAAACGCAGCTTCAAAAGTTTCTAAAATTAGGCTGCAGAGGGAAGCAGTAGACAATCCTCTGTCTGTGATAAACAGAAATAAAAATGTTGTTTAGGAGGTCTACTAGATAACCAACTCCTGTAGCCTACTGACCCTTCAACAGTATGGGAACCATCTCGAGTGAGCCCTCGGAAATGGTAGGGAATCGACTAACAGATTTCGGAACCAACTCCAGTACAATCTTAAAAAAAAATAAAAATAAAATATTATTAAACGTTTACTCTGCGTAAGCAACATTATCAAAATGTATTTTTATGAAGACCATAAACTGTAATAATTATATAAAGACGAAAATACTATGTCTAAATCCGTTAAATATCCTATATTACCTGTATTATATTGTTCAGAACATAAAATTCTCTTGGCCTATGCAGTTAACATTACATCAATCTGTGTATTGTTATATCAACATTTCAAAATTTAATTGCTTATATACAAATATATTATATTATTATTATTATTATTATTATTATTATTATTATTATTATTATTATTATTATTAGCAGCAGCAGTAGTAGTAGTGACAGTAGTACTAGCAGCAGGAACAGCGTATTAGTAGCAGTATTCTATTCAATGACATAATCATAACAATTTTATTGATTCTGCTTTGCACAGTTAAACAAATGCACGTTAGACTTAACTGGAAGATTCAACAAGGAATGTTACAATATTTATAAATTTCAAAACTTGTATTTAAATCATATGTGTACATGATGTGTTTCGTTTAATTAGGTGCAACCACAACTCGAAGCCTGGAAAAAATCTATTAGATTATTTTTCTTTTTACAAAAAATGGGAAATAAGAGATACATGTTATGCAGCTTTAAAACATTTTCACGTAATGCGGTGAGAGCAAATTTCAAGGACAAAACCTATAAATTCTTAAGATTATTTCAAATGTTAATCTTGTGTGAAACCTAGTAAATACTGCTGAATAAAGCATTAACTTTAAGTTTCTTTTATTTTTGGTAGGTGATTTTACGACGCTTTATTCAATTCTTAAGTCATTTAGCGTCTGAATGAGATTAAGGTGATAATGCCGGTGAAATTATTCCGGGATCCAACACCGAAAGTTACCCAGCATCTGCTCATATTGGGCTGAGGGGAAACACCGGAAAGAACCTCAACCCGGTAACTTGCCCCGACCGGGAATCGAACCCGGACCACTTGGTTTTGCGGCCAGACGCGCTGTTATTCCACAGGTGTGGAGTACCTTTAATTGATCTAGTGATTTCGATAATGTATTAGTATAATTAGGACTGGCGGTTTTCGTCCCTAAACATTGCATATAGGCCTAGGCTATACATAGCCTGTGTACTGTTCTGACAACACGCACAAGCAGAGTCTGGTTAAGTGGTTATTGAATAAGTGAACCTTTATTGGTTCATGCTCCACACGGTCGCGTTGCCTGACATTGTCTACTATGCTGTGATTGGTCTGTTTCGCCACAGTACTCCTGAACTGCAATGTTTATATCCCCTTCACATCGTGATCAACAGTGTAAGCGAGTTCTGTCTTGCACTACTAGAACTGTATGCAGTAAATCGGTCGTCCGCTTGCTATGCACTGCAGCGGGAGATACTAAACACAAAAAAAAATGCATGAGGGACTTGTGTATGCCTCTAAAACCAATGACCGTAGATAGCGACACCATAGTCAGTTATATATTTGCAATAATGGTGGATATTCTGCTTTTTTGTGAGATCAGGGATATGTTATGTGAAAATGCGAGAAAAGTCTCAGCAATATTGGCAATGATGTGCTCTTTGATAAAGTAACTGTTCAATATCACAATAATTGGTCTTTTTGTTTCCGTTACCGACTCTATACGCATTATTTATCGCAGTTATGTCCAAGTTTAGACTGAAATAATTAGTTAATAATTCTAAATCAACTTAACCCCCTTTACACGAGTACCCGCGAATTCTAACACTACGAAACCATTTCAATTCCTTTTTCCGGATTGCACTCTTCAAAACCATAAATTACAATGTTATTAATTCTACTATCATTTTCCCATTTTTAACTATCGATTTTAAAACCACCTCCTCTTGGATAACCTGAATTAACATTTTTTCCACTTCAGTGTATCTGTTTACTAATGTATCTACATCACTTGCTACTTTGTTTAGTAGAACACTTGCCTTTCGTCTGTCTTCTCTCGTTTCTTTCATATAGTTTATGCATTCTCTTTGAAACACTTCATCACTGTTGTCTCTTCCTTCTGCATCTCCAAGACCAGGGTTTAACTCCACATTTCCAATAATCAGTAGAACTGATAAAACAGCCGCGGCCACAAATATGTTGATTCTATCAGACACTATTGCATTTTCACCTTTTGAACATCTGCAACACTGCCCTGCACTGAAGCTCCCGATTCGCACCCAGTAAGAATTTAGGTCGTCGCCCATACCTTCTTCACACGCTAACCTACTTGTACAGGGACATCATTTTATTTTTACTAACATTTTTAATATTAACCTGTCTATACCTTTAGAGAACCGGAAACACCGCTTGCTCCCCCCTCCAAGACTGGAGTTCGATGATACTGGTGTAAAACACAAATCATTCTACTAGGTATAGGAAGGAAGAAAAGTAGTTTATCCATTTACGTAAACTAGGAATTATCGCGATTTTGAGTTTGATAATTTTCATTAGGTTTTTCTTTAATATAAGTACAGTACTGTATTAAGAATAAGAGTTTTTACTCACGAAGTGAGTTATCCATGCGAACGTATTCATTATGCGGTGTATATTATACTGTCTACAGCACATTAGCGTACAATATAGAGAATGAAGTTAAATTGAAAAATAATCATAATATGAATATTTAAACACAATTTTGAAAATGGTGTCCGTTCATTTCGATACAGGCTTCAGTTTTTTTGTGCATATTATCGCAATATAGACTATTGCATCTAATTCCAATTGCCAGTTTCGTCCTTCGTACTAGTAACTCATGTTGAAATAATTCTGTACCTACTCTACGTACTGTAAATTCAATCTTCACTTCTGCCCTACCCGAAAATATAAAATTACTCAGACATGCTATCTACTGTCCGTCCAAGTGGTTATGCCGCAGGATTGCAGAAAGGGAGGAAATCACGTGACAGTTAATTACTTAACGAGGCCCTTTTATTTAATTTAATTAAACAGCTGTATAATATTACGTAAACGTCCAATTCCTAAGAGAAATTAATGTTTTCAGAAAAGAGCTAAGACAGCCCAGCTTTTACAGAGGGGCGAGCAGAAGCAGGTGGGGGAAATCGGGATGCGACGTAGGCAAACGGACAGTACCTGTGCGAAAATATGATTCAATATTGAAAGCTCTTTCGTCACTGGAAAACGCGAACATATTTCTGGAACGTACTATACTCATTAACTCAGTACTGCTTACTATCTGCGGTCTTGGTTCTGTGTGAAGTTGGAACTTCATTAGTAGACGGGGTGGGAGTGAAGTACATTCAAAAACTCAGGTACAATAAAAATTGAAGTAAAAATAAAATGATGTCCCTGTATATGCTGCTTACTACACAACCGTTCTCTACGACTGCACTTTGTGAACTGCCTCAGCAATATTACAAAGACATTCATATAATTATTATCGTTTCGAACCTACATTCTCTGTAATAGAGAGAGAAGCTCTTCTCAATTTAAGCTTCTCTTAAGTGACATCACCATAGGAATTTTCGATTTGAGAATATTGGTATGAATGTCATTGTGCATTGCAACGCAACTGTCAAGACGCTGTAATCCAGGAAGGACAGTAGTAGATGAGTAGTATTTTTTTTAATTGTAGTTTTCTTCCTCTATTTTTGTTTTCACTAAACTTCAATTTTGGAAATGTCATCCATAGAAACAAGTTTAGTATAATACAATACAATAAAAAATATGAGTGGTGTATATTGTACATAATATTATATGTATATATATTTATGTAATCTCCTGTCCTTGTTTCCCCATAAGTGGTGCCTTGTTGGTATCACTTGTGAGGTTTAGACCTGTCTTCGGAAAGTTGACTGAACAACAACATATGTATTATATTACAAACATTAATATTGCAAGTACCTCCTATTAAGTAATAGTACAATATGGAACGAGCCTATAATGGTAGTAATTAAGACGCGAGTATGTTTGTTTATGAAACGAGCGCAAGCGAGTTTCATAATTTTCATACGAGCATCTTAATTACCATTATAGGAAAGTTTCACACGACTTTTTATGCTCGACCATATTTCTAACTTGAAATTATTCATAAGAATTCATGTTATGGTTATCTAAGTGAGGAGCGGAACTGACCTGAATTGTGAGATGTGCGCAGACGCGAGAGTATTGATTTTTTCCGAGGTACGAATGTCATTGACCTTGATATAATCTAGAGAATAACATGAATATTAGTCTTGATATAACCTGGAAATTGATTTAGAATTGAAAAACGAGATGACAAATTGAATTTATTTGAATATTATTTACAATTAACGTTAATTATTATAGTAACAGAACATAAACTTCTGCGACAATATTGGATTTCCAGCCTCCGTGACGTTTCGCTAATGTCTTTCGATTGCATATCCGAGAATAATCGATACTTGCGGTTTTATAATGGTACAATGGTGATTTCTCATTGGCTGAACAACTAAATTATAATGAATAGGTGTACTTTAATGAGGTGCATTAAAGGGCTACTACCAGGTGTATAATTACTACATTTCGGCATGGTCGAGCATAAAATTAATTTCAGCACGATGTATTCTTTCCTCCCCTAGCCACCCCTCAGACTCCAGCGCAGCAAGCGTTCCACTCTCCGCTTCCACTACAGGTATGGCAGACCACATTAACCTTGACAGAGGGATCGGGTCATAAGTTCCGTATATTGGTGGTCAATAGTAAATGTAACATTCAACTTGTAGGTTCAGAGTCGGAAACCACCAGCCCTAATTATGATAGCTTTAGAAATCTGGGGTTTTGTTTCAAATCAATATTTTCAAAATGGCTTGTAAAGACGAAATATTCAGGTGCAGATCATGTTCTGTGATCTATGACTTGCACGATCTTCCCATGCTTACGAAAGAATTTACATTCAGTTAAAATTTTATTTCTAATACACATGGAAGTACTACGAAATGTAGTGCAAAACAATACTATACTAAATATTTTGTGTGCTTTGTCAAGAGTTGGGCCTACAGTAGAGAATATAAAGTAAAAGACTCAAGTGAAAAAGTATGAGAAAGTAATAAAATAAAGTATTTTATAATAGACCTAAGATTTTTTTAGTGGATTATTTTACGACCCTTTATCAATATCTAGACATAAGATGTTAAATAATTCAGTCGAAAAAGAAAGACAAACTAGATAGATATACTACAACGCTCTACCAACTGAGCTACCCAGAAACTCTACCAGACACAGATCCAATTTTTCCCTCTATATCAACAGACCTCAAAGTGGGCTGACGTCGAGCTACCAACATTGAGTGCACAAAAACTCTGTGTGACTTAAATTCTGGTTTTCTGTTAACGAACAGTGACGTGTATTATCCAAATGAAGCTTTCAGGTATAACTCCTATAAAGTTGATTTGAATAATTTCGAGGGAAAAATTGTTCCGGGGCCGGGTATCGAACCCGGGACCTTTGGTTAAACGTACCAAAGCTCTACCAACTGAGTTCACTTTGAGGTATGTGGATATAGAGGGGGAAAAATTGGATCGGTGTCTGGTAGAGTTCCCGGGTAGCTCAGTTGGTAGAGCGTTGGCACGTTTAACCAAAGATACCGGGTTCGATACCCTGCCCCGGAACAATTTGTTCCTCGAAATTGTTCAAATCAACTTTACAGGGAGTTATACCTGAAAGCTTGATTTGCTGATCTACTTCACTATCAGAATTTGCCCTTAAATTCAATGCACGGGTCTATTGATCGTAGGCCTACGTGCTTTACAAAATAAGTCCTATTTTGTAGGTAAGACAAACTATTAGAAAATAACGTACTCACTAGCATATCATCCATAAAACGAGCGCAAGCGAGTTTCATAATTTTCATACGAGCATCTTAATTACCATTATAGGAAAGTTTCACACGACTTTTTATGCTCGACCATATTTCTAACTTGAAATTATTCATAAGAATTCATGTTATGGTTATCTAAGTGAGGAGCGGAACTGACCTGAATTGTGAGATGTGCGCAGACGCGAGAGTATTGATTTTTTCCGAGGTACGAATGTCATTGACCTTGATATAATCTAGAGAATAACATGAATATTAGTCTTGATATAACCTGGAAATTGATTTAGAATTGAAAAACGAGATGACAAATTGAATTTATTTGAATATTATTTACAATTAACGTTAATTATTATAGTAACAGAACATAAACTTCTGCGACAATATTGGATTTCCAGCCTCCGTGACGTTTCGCTAATGTCTTTCGATTGCATATCCGAGAATAATCGATACTTGCGGTTTTATAATGGTACAATGGTGATTTCTCATTGGCTGAACAACTAAATTATAATGAATAGGTGTACTTTAATGAGGTGCATTAAAGGGCTACTACCAGGTGTATAATTACTACATTTCGGCATGGTCGAGCATAAAATTAATTTCAGCACGATGTATTCTTTCCTCCCCTAGCCACCCCTCAGACTCCAGCGCAGCAAGCGTTCCACTCTCCGCTTCCACTACAGGTATGGCAGACCACATTAACCTTGACAGAGGGATCGGGTCATAAGTTCCGTATATTGGTGGTCAATAGTAAATGTAACATTCAACTTGTAGGTTCAGAGTCGGAAACCACCAGCCCTAATTATGATAGCTTTAGAAATCTGGGGTTTTGTTTCAAATCAATATTTTCAAAATGGCTTGTAAAGACGAAATATTCAGGTGCAGATCATGTTCTGTGATCTATGACTTGCACGATCTTCCCATGCTTACGAAAGAATTTACATTCAGTTAAAATTTTATTTCTAATACACATGGAAGTACTACGAAATGTAGTGCAAAACAATACTATACTAAATATTTTGTGTGCTTTGTCAAGAGTTGGGCCTACAGTAGAGAATATAAAGTAAAAGACTCAAGTGAAAAAGTATGAGAAAGTAATAAAATAAAGTATTTTATAATAGACCTAAGATTTTTTTAGTGGATTATTTTACGACCCTTTATCAATATCTAGACATAAGATGTTAAATAATTCAGTCGAAAAAGAAAGACAAACTAGATAGATATACTACAACGCTCTACCAACTGAGCTACCCAGAAACTCTACCAGACACAGATCCAATTTTTCCCTCTATATCAACAGACCTCAAAGTGGGCTGACGTCGAGCTACCAACATTGAGTGCACAAAAACTCTGTGTGACTTAAATTCTGGTTTTCTGTTAACGAACAGTTATCCAAATGAAGCTTTCAGGTATAACTCCTATAAAGTTGATTTGAATAATTTCGAGGGAAAAATTGTTCCGGGGCCGGGTATCGAACCCGGGACCTTTGGTTAAACGTACCAAAGCTCTACCAACTGAGTTCACTTTGAGGTATGTGGATATAGAGGGGGAAAAATTGGATCGGTGTCTGGTAGAGTTCCCGGGTAGCTCAGTTGGTAGAGCGTTGGCACGTTTAACCAAAGATACCGGGTTCGATACCCTGCCCCGGAACAATTTGTTCCTCGAAATTGTTCAAATCAACTTTACAGGGAGTTATACCTGAAAGCTTGATTTGCTGATCTACTTCACTATCAGAATTTGCCCTTAAATTCAATGCACGGGTCTATTGATCGTAGGCCTACGTGCTTTACAAAATAAGTCCTATTTTGTAGGTAAGACAAACTATTAGAAAATAACGTACTCACTAGCATATCATCCATAATAAAGAACAATGGCTATCGTCTGTCATCCACAGTAATACACTTCATAAAAGAGCTCTTCTTCATCCGCGTATTTCGAGATCATCCCAAGTGAGGGAAAGTTTTCATACCCCTGCACTGCCCCACCACAGCATTTCTTTCAGTTTGGATTACTTCGACAGTATATATAGGTTATAGGTAATTATAACGTATCGTTGTATACCGCGCTCAGTATTGAATTTAGTCAGTCAGCGACACGTATTGGGAAGCAGTAGTTCCGAAATAGGGTCTTCGCACCGCTATCTGTTAATGCAATAGTGATATTTTAACAATACACGGTGTATAGGCCTAGTATTTTTCTTACGTCATTAAGAAATGAATAATCCGACAGTTTTTACAGAAAACGTAACTGAAAAACGATTTCGTGATTTATTACTCATTTACAGAATTGGGTCGATTCCCATTTGCATTAAAAATGTTTCAAAATTACGTTCACTATACAGCGCTATTGTATCGTTGTGTTTTTGCTCTATCTATGTGGCAGAATGGCTAGGGATATTACGCAGCAATGACTTGAAACATATGATGAAGATGTTACGACTAGCTATACCACATACTTACGTCATTATTCTGGATATAAGTTTCAGGTAAAGTATAAGCAAATGTTTATAAGTCATAATTTTATATTAATTATAATAAATAATTATTTGCATATATTAATTAAAATAATTGTACATATTGTTTCAAACACATTGAATTATATAGGCCTATCATCTATATCTGCTAAACTTTGCTAATATGTGGCTCAAACAAAACTTTTTTTTTTTTCATAGAAAACAGTAGATCGATATTCGGCGCATATCTTGGTGTGATGAACGTCTATGTCTCTCTCTATAGGGTTCGGAGATCGTACTTTTTCTTGCTATTTTTTTGCCTTCAGAATTCGTCTTGGATTATTCTGAGCATATTTACAGACTTTCCACTATTTTCGAAATATTCTGGAAAATGTGCACTACTCGGACCTAAAATTTCTGTCGAATATTCTAATTAATAAAACATTATCAACAAAAAAATAATTTCTGAGATTATGTATTATAATCTATTTCATCACAGGAAAAAACATTACTGCCAACGCTTATTAAGAATGAAAGATTTATATATTATAATGAAATGACCATCCACGTAGTCTGTTTGGAGAAAGAAATTGTATGTTGCAGAACGTTTGATATACTTATTTTTGAGCGATTTTCGGCAGAAAGGACCTAATCGAATATTAATAATTACGAGGGAGAGTCAAAAAGTTACCTTAATAATTCTTTTATTAATTAAATATGTACAATAAGACTACAAACACTTCATCACTTTTAACATAGTATAACAGGAACACTTGCATTGAACGTAGTTGGGACTATGTTGAAAAGTGATGAAGTGTCAGTAGTCTTATTGTACATATTGAATTAATTAAACAATTGTTAAGGTTATTTTTGACTTTCCCTCGAAATTATTCATTTGCCTGATATGTTACAATTTTGTGTAGAATTATTGTGATATCTAACAAAATATATACATTTGCTCTTTTTATTAAGAAAATAAGTGCAAATGCTTTGTGTGTGGTACATGACATCAATACTTATTTAATAATCCTCGCAATTATTTCTAGACTGTAGCTTTCTGTTCATAAAGTAGCAATATATCGAGCTAGCAAAGTTTTTAACGAATATTTTTGATAAATAATTGATTAGGCCTAAATGGCGATCTTACTCGCGTTAATTATGTAAACATGTAACACGAGTAAGATCGCAATTTAATCAATTATTTATATTCAAATGTTAAAAGTAGTGTACGAAAGATTCAACATGGAATATTTTTTATATTTTTTTGTGAATTGTTTTACGACGCTGTATCAACATCTCAGGTTATTTAGCGTCTTAATGAAGTGAAGGTGATAATGCCGGTGAAATGAGTCCAGGGCCCAGCACCGATAGTTTCCCAGCATTTGCTAATATTGGGTTTAGGGAAAAACCTCAACCAGGTAACTTTCCCCGACCGGGATTCGAACCCGGACCCCTGGTTTCGCGGCCAAACGCGCTAGCCGTTACTCCACAAGTGTGGATTTTCAACGAATAAATCATAAGCTAAACTATACATAAACAACTCTTTTATTCCTAGTAGAAAACCTGTAGAAATTCGATTGATCATCATCATCATCATCATCATCATCATCATCATCTGCCTGTCAGATATTAGAAAATTTATTACGGTCTCACTCCAGCGTTTCAAAACTTTACTCAAATTTCTTTCCTTTCCTGTTTGGTAAAGTAGTAGTTGCAGAGGATTGATCTTCATTTGAAATCAGAAAAAATAATAGCCTAGCGATCCAGTGCTACCCGTAAAGAGGTTTAGAGCCGATTGTTTTCTAAAGATCTTCAATGGATAAGTTGTTCTCATTTCGTTTACCCGTAGACTCTAAACTAAAGAATGGGATTCTTACATACATACAAAAAATCTATGAGATGAACCAATGGAATTTTCTCTTCATGTCCTAATACAAAACATATATTAAAATTTACTTTAAACTCTTTATTATTGTAAACTTATTTAATTGTTGTTGAATTGGACATCGAAAGCCGACATCTGCTTTGGACACGATCCAAGATTTAATAGATGTATTATATTCGAAATTAACAGTGAAATATCGATTCAGTTTTTAGATACATTTTTTGTCCCTTTGTCCGTTATAATATTCGCATATCACATGCGACTGTGTAAATCGAAAATAATTACAAATTTCCATTGTGATAAATTCTAATAAGATGTACATTATTTTTGTTGGGTTTATTTCAAAATCTGTAAAATTTAGATTTAGGCACTTGAGGAATTGATGAGAAAATTCTCCAACATTGCTCATATTATAATGTTCCTATTATTAAATCTTTTCCAATTCTGATGATCTAAAATGATATTTCCTATCGATAAATACGATATTTCCTGTTACTATATTTCATGCCAAGCACATTTGAGTGTTAAATTTCAAGTTTTCTGACATGTGTGTCTGTAATTAACTGCACTAAATTTCGTTTATAATAATTGTTATTTTTTCGATTATGGCATAATAATAATAATAATAATAATAATAATAATAATAATAATAATAATTTAGTTATTTAGTCTGACAGGATTAAGGCCACAAGGCCTTCTCTTTCATCTACCAGAGAGCACATATAAATACAAAAAAGAAATACAAACACTGATGAAAATAATACAAATTAAGTTAAAGCCCTATAGAGGGTCAACAGAGTGAAAAGAACACTATAGAGCTCTCATAGAGCTAATACAAGAAAAAAGAAAGAAAACAGAGATAGCAATGATGATATTGATAACTGATAATAATAATAATAATAATAATAATAATAATAATAATAATAATAATAATTTAGTTATTTAATCTGACAGGATTAAGGCCACAAGGCCTTCTCTTTCATCTACCAGAGAGCACATATAAATACAAAAAAGAAATACAAACACTGATGAAAATAATACAAATTAAGTTAAAGCCCTATAGAGGGTCAACAGAGTGAAAAGAACACTATAGAGCTCTCATAGAGCTAATACAAAAAAAAAGAAAGAAAACAGAGATAGCAATGATGATATTGATAACTGATAATAATAATAATAATAATAATAATAATAATAATAATAATAATAATAATAATAATAATAATAATAAATACATTACATATTAATTTTCAATTTTACAACAGAATAGTTACAATATTTACTATACTCGTATGTCATGGGTTAAGGCGAAGTTGCTCAACCTGACAGGTGTTCCATGAACTAGAATGTGATTTTTTAATTTAAATTTGAATTTTGATATTGTCCGACAGTCTCTGATATGGTCAGGGAGAGAATTCCAGAGGGTGGAATAGATATGCTGAAAGATGATGAGTAGAAGGATGTTCTGTGCAGAGGAATAGAGAGAAGGTACATGTTCCGGGTTCGACGTAGTGAAAGGTAAACAAAACGAGATGCTAGGTAAGAGGGTGTGGAGGTGTGGATGATTTTAAATAGTAATAAGAGAGAGTTGAAGAATCTTCTTTTTTAAGTGGACTCCAAGACAACAATTCTAGTGACGGTGTTACATGATCGAATTTTCTAATGTTACAAACGAAACGAACGCAGATATTGTGAACACACTGTAGTCTATGGACAAGATCAGTATTTAGATTCGTGATTAGAGAATCGCAATAATCGAAATGGGGCATCACTAAATTTTGGATCTTATTAATTCATTTACATAGAATCCAAACTGTTATGGTGAAAAAGCTTATAAATGGTACTACTTATCATACACATTTTATCGGTAGGCCTAATATCTTTGGTATTAAAAATTATTCTATTAACTTTTCAAGTTGAAATACATACAACTGTTGCTAATTCTCCACTTAAAATTACGCGTTTTTTATATAGGCTAATCTTTTTGTTCTACAGATAATGTAGGCTAAATCAAGTTAAGCGAAATTTGTAGTTACATTTAAGCAATTGCGGAAAATATAAATAACAAAATTTTCACAAATATTTTGGTATATCTCATAGTATTTTTGTTTTTTTTTAAATAAATATGACATTCTATTTAACTTCAAAAGCGCACTTTGTTAACATTCATTTTCATGTGAAAAGTTATTAACAATTAACTGTAATACATAGAAATATTTCAATTTAATAAAGATATACATACTAATTTAACAAGACAAAAAGAAAGTATATTTTTTCTCAGCATAGCTCAGTAACTTATGGAACGAAAGGAATGAAGCATTTCTTAATAACAACTTTTAACCAACTTCCTTTAGAATATGGAGTTTTACCAAATTGCCGGTGTTTTAAGAATTGTTTAAAAATGCGTTTTTGGGAAGATTATTCACTTTAATTCTCAATTAATTAATTTATTTATTTCATGGTTTCAAATTTTTCCTTCTTTCTGCCCAAAACTTTATAGCCTATTATCTTACTATGTATTCATATTCTGCTTTCTTTCTTTCTTTCTTTCTTTCTTTCTTTCTTTCTTTCTTTCTTTCTTTCTTTCTTTCTTGAGATACTGTGTGTTTTCCACAGACTGTAGTTTCATGACTTTTTAAATTACATTGTACAATATATGTATGTGTTCTTGTATAGCCCCTAAATATGAGTTATACTCGTTGGGGTATACTCAATAAATAAAAAATTAAAAAAAAGCATCAAATAAGGACTGAATCGTCGAAGGTCTTCAAAAGACACAGTGTTTCTGTCGATAATCCAATCGTTCATTTTGCATTCATTAGAAATACATGCAAATTACTGGAGAAATGAATAACAGTAAGGCAAAAGTTACAGGTGTTAAATTCGTATTAATTTTATGTACAACCTTTAAAATAGTTTCTATTTTCACACGATATTTTAACAGATATCAAAATCTCTTATTTTTGCTCTTTATAACAACTGAGTCTCTGTATAATATTTAAGATGAGATTAAATCTACATAATAATTATTATTAAAATAAAACTAGGTCGAGAATAGTTCATTTTATGTTCTTAATATGCAGATCATATTTCAATAATAATTATAATTTACGTCACTTTACGAAATAAAATTATGAATTAAAGATCAAAATGAAGCTAGCCTGTCACCGATATGAGACAAAATGAGTGCAAAGTGAACTAGTCTTTGTTTACTTCCGCTGTGGTCGAGGTAGCCTATATGTTAGTGAGTGGAATTTAAAACTTCACTCTGCTATGAGTTCATCGTAAATGATGATGATGATGATGATGATGATGATGATGATGATGATGATGATGATGACGACGACGATAGAGGATAGAGGTAGGCTACTTCATTACTGTTTATTTCAATCAAGATGAATTTCAACATTTTGAAGATAAGTTTTCTGCAACTTTACAGTATTTTTCCTGATTTTCAACATCGCTTTGTTTAAAATAAATAAGTTGGTAACATGTACAGCACTTTAGAAAATTGTAAACTTTCAGTCCAACCTAATGTATAGTTCCTCTCCCACAAGTTGGAAAATTTTACACATTTTGTATTTTGACAACAGGAGACCGACATACAAAGATGATAGAAGTGTATGTTACATACAGTGTGTCATTCAAAGAGCTCCTGGAAGAATTTTCTTTTGCGAGAATACGAACAAAGTGGCAGTTACAGAATTGTTTCAAACGAAATTTATCTTTATTCTATACGCTCAGAGAAAAATAGAAAATATCACGTTCTGAATCATAATAATTTATATGTTTTTATATATTTTCACATAGGCTAGTTGTATTTATCCTGGTAATAATGAACAGTTTGACTCGTAGACATTTTGTTTTTGCAGCATTAACTTCCCATGATTGTACGAGAAGATTCGAAGAGAATGACACTTACGTAGACTTTCGGCTCCCCCCTACTACCATTAATGCACAACACAATGTCAATACGGCGGTTGCTGTCGTCTGCGATACAACGAACTTTTCTGTTGATTTTCGAGTTCGTCATTTTTTTTTCGGTTATTATACAGTATGCTTATTCAAGTTGTGTTAACTCTCGCTAGTGGTTTTATATTTTATTTTATCCGTTTTAGTATTTATTTTATTATTGTAAATATTTTTGTTTTATCACTATTATTATTATTGTTATTATTATTATTATTATTATCATCATCATTATTATTAATATTATTATCATTAATGAATTATTTTGTATTACAATCTTTGTATCATTTCTGCCACGATTATTTTATTATTATTATTATTATTATTATTGTTATTATTATTATTGTTACTATTATTTATATCTTCAGCATTATTATTTGATCCCTGTAAAATTTATGTAGACTACTGGACTGTACCCGAGCACGAGCATATGCTCATTTCGGGTATCTATTCACATGTATTCATTTCAAATGTAAAATGTAAATAAATTTGAATTTGAAATTGAGTTATAAAGTCGCTTCAGACGGGCCCACTTTTAGTAGCGCTGAAGACATTGGATTGTTCCGAAACACAAATAACTTAAGTGCTTCACGATGTTAAAATTGCGTATATTATAACGAGCTATTTCCACATTCCCCTAAACGGAACTGTAATAACCAGACAGCAGATTTTCGGTCCCTACACAGCGACAAGGCGTCACGTCCCTTGGCGTATGGAGGGACCATACAATGAATGCAATGAATCTCTGCAAATGACGTACACCTGACCTTCAGAATCAGGACCGAAAATCCGCTGCCTAATGATATCACAGTTTTTTTCTAGCTGTATCCAAAGCACAAAAAATGATTTATAATGTTAATTGGTGTGTAAGTAATCCCACATACTTTAAAATGTCTGTAAAAGTCACTTTTATTTTCTGCAAAAATCTAAAAACGAAACGGGTTTCTGGAAAGTAGCTTAAGTCCATTACATTGCATTACAAAGGTGATTTTATGATACTGAGTTACTTTTTAAAGTGGAACTATTAGACCGATTGCCAATAAGCAGATGGATATTGATTTTAGAACTAACTAGAGGTAAGTTATTCCAACGAACTTTGGTATAACCGACTACAATATTAAATTATTTTTAATATTCAGTACTAACTCGAAACATATATAAGAATATTAAAATGTAGCGCAGTTGTTACACATAGTCTCTGTCACCCTGGTCCATTCCATCACTGTCACTACCGAATTATTATTTATGAAACACATTCGGAATACTTATTCTATACGCAAAGATTTAGGAATATTAATAAAATAACTATGTGTGATTGACTCCTTGGGTTATTCATAGTTATTAATTACAATTTCTTGTATAAATTATTGAATTATGGTTTATTTAACGATGCTCGCAACTGCAGAAGTCATATCAGCGTCTCCGGTGTGTCGGGAGTTCTTTTACATGTCAGTAAATCTGCTGACATGAGCCTGTCGCAATAAAAAACACACTTAAATGCCATCGACCTAGGCCGGGATCGAACCTGCAACCTCGAGTATAGAAGGCCAGCGCTATAGCAACTATGCTAACGAGACCGACTTTCTGGTAGATAATGAATTTGTCTTTTCGCCAAAAAGCTATCATTTTCTCATTAACTGGAAGCTAAATTGTATTTAAACAACTCTTGTATTTCTGACAGGAAACCTATAGAAGTTTCATTGATCTTTATTTCAAATCGATCATATATATATATATATATATATATATATATATATGCTTACATATACTCTAAGATGTTCTTTCTGAACTTTTTATTACATAGAACAAATTGATAAATGACGCCGGTAAGTTAGTATCGATGGTGAAATGCAATGGAAAGTTTTCTTTTCTCAATCGTACTATCAGGGACTGGAATGCTTTACCTGCAGACTTACTAAAATGTATTTAAAAATAGGCTTAAGGACTTTACTAATAGACGATAATTATACACAGTATTTAAAGGGTGTAATTGATATTTTGTTATTGAAGTGTTCTATCAGTGAAGAATTATGTTGTGTCAGTGAAGTGTGTTGAGTAATTGAAACGTATTCCTGTCAGTGCAGCTTTATAGTTTATAGTGGCAGTGCAAAGTATTTGAACAGTGAAATGTTTTTGAAGTGTTAGTGAAATCAGGATAGAATCAGTGAAATGTGTCGTAGTTCCAGTGCAGTGAGTGAGTTGACAGCGAAATGAAGGTAGTGTTGAAAGGTAATTGTGCATATGTGAACATATCATACTCGTGGGTTTTAGTTCGAACATAGATTTAAGGTACAAATTAGATTTACTTTAAATGTTATTTTAACCAATCGTGCTCCATTTAATTTAGGATGTTCCCTGTTGTTGTTATTATTATTATTATTATTGTTAGTATTAATTATTAGTATTATTATTAATTGTATTTTTATTAATTGTGTTTATTATTGTCTTTATTGAGTGTAATTAGTTACCACTGTCACCGGGTATATACCCATTGCAGTGTGAATAAATACATACATACAGACATATTTAATAAACGTAGGTTAGTTACTTATATTGTCGCTGAGAAATTTTAGGGACTGAAAATAGCAGTCGATGATCATGGAAGAAAATGCGAACAGTATCTGTTTTTTCTGATAGAAGAATTACTATTTGATTTTGAAAGATTTATTATGTGAGAATGATCCATTAAAGCAAGTTCTTCAAGGCTTAGGATGATACGGGTAGATTTTTTTTAATGTATCGTAATTAGTGACCATCATGTTCAAACAAGAATAGAAAAGCTGCCATTTTAATTGGGTGAATAATAAGACCTATAATCGTGTCATAAATAGTGTTTTTAAACATTAACTCTAAAGACAAGCAGAGTTCGCAATATTATTAAGAAAATGAATTCTTATAATTCTAGACGGAAGTTTAAAACTTAGAAATTTTTTTATTTCTCTGTCATTACGTCTAATCTATTTAGAATCATTTATGATATTATCTAGGAACCAATGCCAATGTATACTGTAGATATTTTCAGAGCATTTCATTTATCATTTGAGGAGCTTGGTATCAAATTTGGACAACTCCATTTTTGCTTTTTTTTTTTTTTTACAGGAGAGGCGAAAAACTAGAACCTTGGAAACCAATGTCACCGTTATACGTATATTTTTTTTTAAACATTCTCATGGGTCACAGAAATATTTTTTCAGTCTCAAAATGTGATTAAAATTAATATTCAGGCCAAAATTTAAGTTTAAAAAGTGGAGTTGTCCATCTCTGACACTAAGTCATGTAGTCTGTTTTTGAAACCAAACGAAGCCATATTTGAAGTGAAATTGCCTACTTTTGAATATAAGTCTAACTCGATTTCAAAACAAATTCACGTAAAATAGTACTTATTCATTCACAAACCGATTATTATATAAACAATGTCATGTTGGTTTCGTGATGCGTGATGGGAAAAGGTGGTACGAATGTAGGCTTCTCATTGGCTACTGAAGGAATTGTCCTAATTTGAAACCAAGCCACAATGGAGTTGTCAACATTTTGATTCTAAAGCGCACAATTAAGTAATATTTTCGCTCTGTTCTGTCCGTGTTTGAGCCTAAACAGCTCCAGAATCGCATTCGGCACACACAATTCTATGAGAAACAATCAATATCTCGAAATCGCAGAAAATGGAGTTATCTAACTTTGATACTATTCTCCTCATTTATGTTATAGGCCTACTGTATAGCTTTCTTAGAAGGATTCACTCACAGATACTAATTTTGAAGAAAATATTTCAATTAATTAAGAAACATTTCTTTACACAGAGAAAACAATGCTAACAGAGGACCACAAAGCGAAAATCTTTATTTTTTATATCGATTTTGCTGGTAACGTAAACTTCCGTGAGAATTTCTGAGTCTACTTCTTTCAGGTCATAATACGGTACTTGTTTATGCATAGACATTCATAGGCATTTAAAATAAAACTAAATAGTAAGCATTAATCTACAGCATTGTTTTTTGTAGGAAAATAAGTTAATCAAATTATTTGGGATGTCTTCGTCTGAAATTTAGAACAACGTAACTGGCAATTCCTTTGTAACAAATAGGTAAATAGTGAAACAATTTCAACATCTGCGAAGAAGTGTGTTAATTTTCAGAGTTTATGTTTGAACTTCAATTTGTATAGAACTACTCAACAATTTTATTTTAATTTTTAAACATCTTGTGCACTTCTGACAGATTTGTGGAACCAAGAAAACCAACTGAAAATTATTGATAAAATGCTAAGATTAAAATGTGTTTCATTAACCAATTGCAGCAAGCCGCAATTGTGTTCGAATTCTTCTTGAAATATTATTACACCCAATATACTTATGATATGACAATCGGCGAATTCTTTATGTTTTATGTGAAAGGTACATAAATAAATTACGCTCCACATGCTTTATTCTCTTTTATGTTGCGTTGCATTGAAATATGTGTATATTTCAAATGGTTTTCTGTATTATTAACGCAATTTCTGCTTTCTTCTAGGTTCCGGAAGGAAGAATATGATAATATTTTTAATATGACTGAAATGTTTATATGGGAAGACATGCCGGAGAAAGATCCGAAGAGTGGGAATCTGACAATGGCTGGATGGGTACCACGGATTCAGAAAATTACAAAAATTATAGCTATTTACATCATCATAATTCACTTAGTTCAGAGCTTCATAAGACTTGTTAACAACCACGAGCTTATGTTTGTTACGTGGTACCCATTTGATACGTCCAGTAGCCCGAAATTTGAAATTGTATATATCACACAGGTAACAAATAATATTGGTATTAAGTAGAAAAAATGTAATGTTGGTTTCATTCTTATACAGAAGCAGTAATAATAGTTTACATAATGTATCACGTTTAAAAGTAAAGAATTTAATATGAATATGATAGTTTAATAGTTTAAATTACATGTCTAAAACAATATGTATAGACAAGGTCAGTTAAAATGGAACAATTACAAAGAGATTATAGGCCTACAATCAAAAAATTGGTCAAGATTATAAAACGGACTTAAAATTGACCAATTAGTGGTGTAAAATTTGAGAGCAGCTCTGCTTAAATTAAAAATATGCGATGGAAATTTATTTGCAACCTTCAATGACATTTGACAAAAGTTTTTTTGAGATTTAGCAAGTCTATATGGTATGATATTAAAATCATTTCTTTGTCTTGTGTCATAGGAATGAATATCATTTCTTAATGTTAAAGTTGGAAGATTAAATTTAACATACAAAATTAACTCTAGAATATATAAATTTATTTATTTTTAATGAGTAGGTTATTTTACGACGCTTTATCAACAGCTTAGGTTATTTAGCTTCTGATTGAGATGAAGATGATAATGCCGGTGAAATGAGTCCGGGGTCCAACATCGAAAGTTATCCAGGATTTGCTCATATTGGGTTGAGGGAAAACCCCGGAAAAAACCTTAACCAGGTAACTTTCCCCGACTGGGAATCGAACCCGGGGCATCTGGTTTCACAGCTAGACGTGCTAACCGTTACTCCACAGGTGTGGACATATAAATTTATTACAGTTATGAATTTGTTTTTCACAAATAATGGTTTGCAATGGCACCGCATATAGCAATTAGAGAGCCGTCACTACACATAAATATATGAAACGGCTGTTTTAACAAATATAAATATAAATATTCTTATTAATATTATATATAATTAATAATTTTCATAAATATACAACTAGTATGACAGTGAATCAGGTGGAAACGAGAGAAGTGCAAAAAAAGTGAAAATCTCCGCCTTTTGTTTCGCTAATCGTGGTAGGATATCCCAAACCCCCAAGCACAGTAATAATAACTTCAAATAGGTATTGGTAAGTGATATGTAAATCAAAAATGAGCTATGGAAAAGGAAGTAGTTGGTCCTACAGGAGAATCAGAGAACACTCATCTGTTTTTACATAGTCAAGGGAAAAAATCAATTAAATTGAGCAATGAAATGAATATGTAAATTTGCCTGTATCTCGCAGTCATGCGATCATGTTCGGTGTAACATTTTCAAACATATTAAAGTATGTTGCTGTAATAATGAATTAAAATTTCTCAATCTTGTGGCTTAACGCAAAATATAAAACACATTGCTCAGTTTTTTATATATTTACATTTGTACTATTATTCTACTAACGCTTTCACCCTCTTAGGGGCATGGAATGGAATGGAATTTAAGTGAGGGGGCACGGATGGTCCAGCACTGCGACCTGTTAAGATCTATTGCGCTAACCCTCGATATGGAATGAGTTGCATGCCATAGATATCCTACGTGCACCAACCCAACCACATGACTCCCTAACGACCGGTCCCTATAGCAAACAGAAATCAATATACCATTCCTGCTTCGGCAACTTCCCCCAAGGCCCCCCTGTCGGTCCGAGGCGAAACTCCTCCCCCAGTAGGTCCGCCTCGGTACAATATTTTTTTGCAATATCAAATTTTGTCTAAAATCAATTATAAAAGAATATTAACACATGTTCAAAAGAGTAGGCTACATTCATAATAGAGTAATAGTATTGTGTAGAATATCTAACATAGTATACAATTTAAAAAAGTACAAGTAAACATACAAAATTTATACATTAAGGCATAATCTGGGTCAAATTACATCTCATTCACAAGCCTAAATAGCTATTAATTGTGTGTTATGTTCACAGTATAAAGAGTGCAATATGTTTTGTTATAATATATGTATACTTTAGAACCCTTAAGTATCTCATTTTATTAACAGTGTACAGTTAACAGTTCTCTGCAGTGTATAGTTAACAGTTCTCTCTTAATGTTTTCGGGCGCAAGAAGAACACAGAACACTGCATTTTACCTGTGTGCTCCATATTTCTAACTGTACAATTGCAACGGTTGGCCTCTGTCTACTTTGTATAGTTGGTAAAAATTATAAGTAAACAATACTTAAACAATTAAGTATTACACTGCCGTCGAAAGGTCTCTTTGGTGAGGTGGTACAAAGAAAACAATCCATATAAATAATCAACTCTCTCTGTTAACATTTATTAATAACACTATAGAAAAATGGAAATGAACCAAAGACTGCAGTAAGAATATAATCACTGACAATTCACCAACGCATCGGAACTGGCTCGCCAGTAAAGGTCACTGAACTGGCATTCACCATTACACAAACTAGTAACGCCATCTCTATTCACAGATTGTAATTACAAGTAGCTTGCTAGACAAGTTCCAACTTGTCTGATATGGCCGAAAGGCACTAATACAAAACCAAACACAACCAATGTAAAATCCTTGACGAATGCCAGCTTATTCATAAATAATCTCATACTCCACATGAAATCAAAATCTTTCTACTAATCACAACAAACTTAACCTTACTGACTTATAAAAACCTGTTATGATTCCTGGTACAATAGGACTGGTAGGCCAGTCTCGAAACCAACTCAACAATGGTCTCTCTTCAACACTCACGCCTTGATAATCACACAGCATACTTCACCGCAGCTCGGCTACGTTTCTGACTGTAGTAAGTCACAAACCCCGTTCGATCTCAGACTACAGCAGTCCACGTCCCTCACGAACTGGGTTATCCGTGATCCCATCACGGATAGCTGTTACACCAACCCACAGCTCTCCACAGCTGTCGTCCAACCTTACTCCACGAGAGTCTCCCCCAAACTAAATCGTGTCGAAATTCTCCCCCAGGAAAACCGACGCTAAAGAATAATTAAAGCAAAAATGGCCAATGAAAATCAAAGCCCCTGTCACGTGATAACTTAAATTCGCTCTTTATACGTGAGGAAAAGGAGACCTAGAATGGCGGAAATAAAACAAGCTATGTATAGGAGAAAGAAAGATTAAAAATGGAGGAGAAGGAAGCCACCTATGAAAGGTAAGGGTAACTAATAATAAAAAAGAATATAACAAGAATAAGGAAGAAAAAAGGAAAGAAAGAAAGGAAGGTAGTGTGCCGAAAACTAAAACGGCACACAATGTCGTCTTGGACAATCTTAGCTTGTTCCCGCCCGATGTGCGTTCTGTAGGAGTATAGGTTACTCATAAAGACCATTGTGATATTTTCAACTTTTGATAAGGGCGAGAAATAGATTTTTGTTTTGTAGTGATTTCATCCAAGAACACGTTTCTATTACATTCCGTTAACCTCTCAGGTTGTGCCCCTTTGAGATAATTTTTATTGCTCTTAAATATCTATCGCAACTATATAAGTACGTAGGTTATGTTACGACGCTGTATCAAAATCTTAGGTTATTTAGCGCCTGAATGAGATGAAGGTGATAATGCCGGTGAAATGAGTCCAGGGTGCAGCACCAAAAGTTACCCAGCATTTGCTGAAAATGGGTTGAGGGGAAACC
The DNA here is from genome assembly GCF_040183065.1 of Periplaneta americana. Taxonomy (NCBI): domain Eukaryota; kingdom Metazoa; phylum Arthropoda; class Insecta; order Blattodea; family Blattidae; genus Periplaneta; species Periplaneta americana. Next base: position 76,633,987 of record NC_091124.1, on the reverse strand, counting down.
CTGGAAAAAACCCCAAGTAGGTGACTTGCCCCGACCAGGATTCGAACCCGGGTCACCTGGTTTCGCGACCAGACGCACTAACCGTTACTCCACAGGTGTGGACAACTATGAATTTAGGGTGTACATTAAGCCTATTTGGATTACATTTTTAGAGATGTCCCATGTCTCGTTCGATAAGAACCTCAATATCAGTATAATTAAGTGAATATTGAAAAGTGTTATAGATAAACATACTTAAGTCTATAGGTACATAATATTATCTACCATATGCCTTATTCTCAGTATCGAAATATTTTCCGTTACTTTTTAATAAAGAAAACCTATGTATTAATCAATTAACTGAAACCCCTTCTCTGAACTTGTATCCCTATTTTCAGGGTATAGGAACACTTCTAGGACTCTGCTTGTCTTTTGGTTTCTCTGCTACGTTCGTCACATCGATCTGCATTGCATGCAGTCAGCTGAAAAAGCTGCAATGCAATTTACTTCGAATACAGCAGAAACACCGCAAATTAAACGCAGAAGCGGATATAAGTTTCGAAACTGATGTTGATATACAGAAAGAATTGAATGAATGCGTGAGACACCATCAAAAAATATCCAGGTAATTAAAAACAAAAAAACGAACTTTAAGTCATATTCAAGAGGCCCTATAATTATCGCCTTCATAATAACAATAACTTTAGTTCTATTGTTTTTTTTTCTTATGAAAGAAGTTGAAATCTATTAACTGAATTACATTAAACTATAGCTACACTGTGTCTCAAAATTATGATCACTTCCATAATTATACTGCTACCACCACCACCACCACCACTATTAGGGATGAGTCGAACTTCACCATATTTCACATTGAAAAGCGTTTAGTTCCTGGGAAATGGTAAATTTATTTGGTAGTGGAGCTGTAAAATGAAATCGGAGTGCTAACGGAACGACTTGCATGGGTTATTTGTACGATCACTTGCCTGCCGTGCTGCCCAAAAGTAAGATGGAAATTTTGTCACTTCAGAAATGTAGTTGTCAGCCAGATATCATGCTGTAAAACTAGGTCGTCATGGGGAATGTACTCCCCTACACTGTAATTATCTAACCCAACTTACTCCGCTACGGAAGTCAACTTTCATACCAGGGCTCAAGGTACGTGAATCAACTTAAATTCCTTAAATTGCTCTTATAATCCGACAGGGAGTTAACATACATTCGCCCGCCAAACATCTATGATCTAAGACTAATTATGATTATAGTTTCAAATAACCTCATTTAACAGTGAGTTACTTAAATGTTCTTATAATTTCACTATGCTGAAAGCTTTCAAGACTTTAGTGAAAGTTAAATGAGGGGTTCACAACCAGAGTGGATCAAATCCATCTGGAATAGTTCTGAGATATTCAGTCTTAAAGTTCCTGGCTCATGCTTAGTAACCTTCACCTTCCATAGGAAATTCTGTCCTCTGTGGAGTAACAAATGAGTTATGGACTTCGTTTGTTACGGCAATGAATAAAGCTAAGTTTTCTTCATCCGAGATTGTATTAATCCACAAATTGACCACAGGTGGACTTGGTCCACTCTGGTTGTGAGCCCCTCAAATGTTGATTCATCACCTCTTGTAACTAAGAGTCGAGATAACTTCATGTTTGGGATCTCTCGTCGTCACTCCATAGTCGTCTTCACTAATACCTTGTTAATTATTTTTCAGTTATAAAGTTACTTTTATTTGCATTAGTTTTCTGTAGCTAGGCTCTGTGACTGACAGATGGAAGGCCTTTTTAACTAAAGAAATTCGTAGTAGTGTACAGTACATGTAGAGAATAATTTCAATATGGTTGAAAAGGAAATTATTATTTGTATTTGCCGTGATCATAGAGTTAAATAATATTAAATTGGAAAGCCTATAGGTATAGATGTAACTTCCGCTACAAAATCTGCAATCGGAAACAGTTGTTGCAGGTGTGGCAGGCATATTGCTAAACTTGTACACTTCCGTTCAAAGATACTTGACCACTACTAATCGACAGTGATCTATAATTTGTTCGTGTAAGTGTGGGTTCTTTAGTTATTACTTCTATGAGTAGATGGCGAAGATAAGTCAGTGTCGCTAATAGTACATAAATATACCCGCATTGTAGAATTCAAAATTTCACCTCCTCTGCTGATTGTAAAAAGCACTAAGTTTAGTGAAAAACCGTTCATATTGTCAGTTATAACTATAAGAATAATTCACGGGTGCTCGTGTAAAGGGGGTTAAGTCTAATTGCAAGATATGTAAACTTCTCTCCTTTGGTACTGAATAAAACCCCTTTGTCACAAAATATGGAGCACTGTAACTGCATCATAAATGGAAGAATAACTTAACCACTTTAACACAAGAGAAAATTAATTGTGGCTAGTTCAAATCTGTACTTATTCCAATTTAGACAAATCATACTTAACCCCCTTTCACGAGCACCCGCGAATTTATACTTAATCTAAATAATCATTGTCCCCAACACATTTTCACACGTCCCAAGAATAGTATCACCTATTGAGAACTAGCGGAATTACTTCAGAGATTGTCCATTTGCCGTATCTTTGATTCTGGCCTCTATTGTGGTTAAAAAGTTCGCTTACATGACCAGAAAATTCTATGTCAGATACGTTTGAACGTCAGTGCACAGTAGAGGAAACAAGACCTATCCTGTGACGTTAGCATATGCTATGGCTATATCACCAATGGGTATGAAGGGGAAGATCGGCTTTAGTCTGAGATGACCTGTCGTATCGTTATATTCGTATAATATTAATAATAATGAAACCAATATTGTCTTTCTGATAGCTTATTCTTTTCCCTCTTGCACAGCTCACATGCCAGGTCTTGCCTCCTCGTCTGTACTTTATATATTTTGTTCATGTGAATGATTTCACTTAAGTGTTCAGATTTACTTTTCCGAGCCCGAAACATTGACGCTGGAAGAGCACCAAAAGAATAATATTCCTCGTCTAACGACGTCAGACACCCCGAAACATTATTAACACTGGTAGAACACTCGACAGAATAATATTCCTCTTCTAATGACATGAAATACAAAGTTGATGAGGAAAATTATCATGAAAGTGATAATTTCAAATTGACATTATAAATAGAAGAATCTTAACACGTCATAGAGAAAATTAATTGTGGCTAGTTCAAATCTGTACTTATTCCAATTTAGACAAATCATACTTAACCCCCTTTCACGAGCACCCGCGAATTTATACTTAATCTAAATAATCATTGTCCCCAACACATTTTCACACGTCCCAAGAATAGTATCACCTATTGAGAACTAGCGGAATTACTTCAGAGATTGTCCATTTGCCGTATCTTTGATTCTGGCCTCTATTGTGGTTAAAAAGTTCGCTTACATGACCAGAAAATTCTATGTCAGATACGTTTGAACGTCAGTGCACAGTAGAGGAAACAAGACCTATCCTGTGACGTTAGCATATGCTATGGCTATATCACCAATGGGTATGAAGGGGAAGATCGGCTTTAGTCTGAGATGACCTGTCGTATCGTTATATTCGTATAATATTAATAATAATGAAACCAATATTGTCTTTCTGATAGCTTATTCTTTTCCCTCTTGCACAGCTCACATGCCAGGTCTTGCCTCCTCGTCTGTACTTTATATATTTTGTTCATGTGAATGATTTCACTTAAGTGTTCAGATTTACTTTTCCGAGCCCGAAACATTGACGCTGGAAGAGCACCAAAAGAATAATATTCCTCGTCTAACGACATCAGACACCCCGAAACATTATTAACACTGGTAGAACACTCGACAGAATAATATTCCTCTTCTAATGACATGAAATACAAAGTTGATGAGGAAAATTATCATGAAAGTGATAATTTCAAATTGACATTATAAATAGAAGAATCTTAACACGTCATAGAAACTTAGAATATTTACCATGAGTTACATGGAATAAACAATTACTATAAATGTCGAAATAATGAATCAATGTACGATGAAAAATTATTTATTAGCTATCAGTTATACAACAGTTTGCAAAAGAATAGGCTAATGCATTGGCATAGTACATTATATTAGAATTTGTTCAAATGAGGATAAAATAGATAATCGGAGCCGGATGCACAGTACTTAACAATAACTTCAAGCTTTGCAAATCTTCAACATATCTGGGTCATTTGCAGAATTTGTATAACAAATAACGTCCATCAATTCTTACCCTTCCCATTACTGCATTTATAACGATAGAGTTATAAATTCATAACATGAGTAGTTTCAATACTAATGTATTAAATGTCACAAGAATTATTTCCTTCATGTGAAATGTTTCACGAGAATAAAATAAAATTCTCATACTGACAGCTAAAATGCTGTGTCCATACTAGTTAAGTTTTTTAAAATGGAGCATGATTATGTCCAGATAAAGGTTTTTTTAATAATGTAATTGAGAAAAAAATTAAAGAAACATTTGGTATTATTAAAACTTCTTCATTTATGTCTGAGTTTATATTTCCTTAAATATGATTACATAATTACTCTAGTCCAGTAAGTCAGTCAGGTCTGTTACACCATTCTGTTCCTATGGATACACAGTTGAAAAAGAAATCCCACAGAGTCAGCACAAGCCAAGATGATGCACAAAGACCCATTTTGATTGTATTGCTATGTTCACTCATTTTGATTTGGCGAGTTTGTGTCACAAACTCTTGCTTTATGTTTTACTCTGTCAGATCTATTTGTATTGTGTTTTCCATAAATAATAACATATAAAGTCAAGATCAATAGGACATAATAGTAACGTTTCCAGTAGTTAAGTTGCTATTTTGAAGATTTTTAAGCAAAAACATTTTAGGTTCGCACATGCCTGTTTGCTTTGTCATGTCTGTTACCTGTCAGATCTGTTACTCCGTCATGTCTGTTACATCATTCAAAACAGTGCTGTAAAGCAAGGTGAGTGTACAGTGGCTGATTACTATGGCAGAGACATTGCACTATATTAATACATGCAGAATATGCACTAAATAGTACTTTAATTTGACGTTCTCAATCGTCCATTTGTTTACAATTTTTGCAAATGACCCACCTACCTATTCCAAATTTTTCCGAAATATATAAAATTATAAACGTCATCACAGAAGATATCAGCCCAGAAGATGGCGAGAGGTTAAGGTTGCTAAATTCACAATCGACATTAATGGCAGTAGGGATGTCAGTCCTACATGTGCACTGCTTTTACCCACAACGAAATGTCCTTTGGTAGTAATTCCTGCTAGAGGCTCAGTAGACCCCAGGACCATCTCCTAAAATACGAGATTTAGAAGAAAAAATTAAACATTACTCGAAAGGCAATGTTTTTTTACTTTCAAACCAAACGAAACCCTGCGAACCTGAGAGTATGTTTATGAAACCTAAGTTGCTAAAAAGACCTGCTATATTTTTTCCATGTTTCAGGTACCTAAATGCCATAGAAGAAACAATGAACTTTCCTGTATGTGGAATATTGCTTGTCCAGCTAATTACTCTGTGTACAATCGCTTTTTCCATTATTGTGGTATGTATGTACTGTATGTATGTATGCATTTATGGTGATTAACTTTGCAGGATTCACTGAGCTCACACAACGACGGCTCAGTTCAAAAGGGAAATAACTCAAAATTTAAAGTGTCAGGAAACCTGGATTTCAAAGCTTTATGTCGCTGTGAGCAAAGGATCGTTGAAATTACTCCAAATTCTCTTAATGATATTTCATATATTATGGGCCATATTCATAGACATTCTTAGCGCGGACTTCCGGTGGATGATCAGCGAACTAACGTTTTTCGTAATCATAAACCAGTGTTAGCGATATAATATGATATGATATGAATTCTGTACAAGTAATCAGTCGATAGCCGGGGCTAGTTTAGCACGCTCTTAGCGTGAAATAGCGAAATGTCTATGCATAGCACCCTATAAGTTTAAAATTAGACTATGTTCATTTTATTTTTCACAGCAACATGTATCTTTAAAATTTAGTTCTTTCAAATCTTTACATTTTGAGTTATTTCCCCTTTTCAACTGGCCCGTCAATAAGCTTAAAGGCAAATCCCCATCATCATATTTGTACTATGGTCTGTCCGAAACTACTTCTGACCTGACAAATGACGCCTTTAGCATGTTACCATGACAACCATTCAAATCAACCAATCACGAGAGAAGGGTAACCATGCTAACGGGACGGTGTTGCCGTGTCTGTTTACAAGTTGCACGTGAATACCACGGCCTAATGGTGAATAAAATGTCCGGAATGACTTTGAGTTGACTGGTTAGCGCGGGCTTTGTTTGAATTAAAAATATTATTTAGTTGTATTATTGTTTTAGTGTATCGATAATTATTGTGTTCAAACTATATTACACGTGTTATCTTCGTTGTTATTGGTGGGTGTGTGGCTAGTATGCGTTTTCTAGTTTCTGCGAGATTTTCTAAACAGGTGACTTGTGCAATGTCGGAAGGAAGAAAAGGCAGGCGGAGAACAAATAATATTGGACAAGATGTCCCGTTAAAGAGTCAAGCGCGAGAGATGGTGTGTAATGTAAGAGAGTGTTTTGAGAGGGAAAAAGATAATGGCGGGCCTCTTTTACATTTTGCGCAAGTCGTAATGAGAACTGCAGCCTGTGTTAAAATTAATAAGAGCACTGTTATTGATAATGGAAAAGAAAAAGGCCGTATAGATTTTTAATCATAAATATTTTTACAATTTACAATTTTTTCAAAGCCTTTCTAACAATATTACATTGAAGAATACTGGCACTCATAAAAGTATAGGCTTCGTATTAAATTTAAACCTGTTTTTACAGTTTACAGTCCTTTCGACGCTTTTCTAACGGTATTACATTGAAGAATACCGGTATTACTTGCAATAATAATAATAGACTAATAAAATAATAATGTACACAAATTTTAATGCCTAGTGTTCAACAAATTGGTTAGAAATGTACGTGTTCATGTCAGCCGTTCATTACTGCACTCTATCGGCAGCGCGCTCACTTACACCAAAGATGGGGAACATGACAACACTGCTCCCCCTTCTCTGTAAACTGTCAAGTCGGAAGTAGTTTTGGTCAAGATATAATTTCCTGAGGTTCATCCGTATTCATACATTAGTTCTGAGGCAATAAACTTGGTTCATATAACAATATTAATTGCTAACTTCCCAACGCTATCATTACTATTAATGTTTACTTTATTTTAATCTTTATTATACAAAATACTTCACACATCACAATAATTTAAATACGTAAAGACATTTCGAGTTCCCCCAATCTACTCTTTAAAAAACATTGCTACTCCGCACTTCTTGAATTTTGACTTATAATTTCAGAGTTGGGGCGATGTTGTGGACATGATTCAATCCGTAACGCTATATGTGATTATGATGGCTTTAGTTTACACCTTTTGCGGAATGGGCACTGTCGTAACAGATATGGTAAGTCGACATTTTCTATCCGTTGTAAATATAAATCCAATTTCAATATTATTTCTCTTAAATTTCACTGTTGCAAAAATGTTGCTTCCTCTTTGAGGAGAAATTGTAGTGTTATCTTGTAATTTTTTATTAATTTATATTCCGCCTGAACTAACAGGACAATACACAAGTAATTATTACAAATCTACATAATGTTACCGATATATATTGTACATTAACATATTAGATGTTTTGCAGCTTCTGCCGCCTTCCTACCCTTAATCACCACCTCTATCTTCTGGAGCAGCCATGTAAATTGAATTTAGAAGTAAATAATATAATAAGTTATTGAAATGATTAACATTTTAATATTTACAATAGAAAATGAGTTAATATTGAAATATATTAAATATATTTCGGCTCTGATGATTCAGCCTGCATTCATTTAGAAACATTTGTAGTTTTTTGTCTCCTTTTATTACCGTCTTTTACCAGACTGTAGAAATTAATTATGAATACTTGTTTTACACGTGAACCTTGTAGCTGAACACAGCCTATGTATAAATAAATGAATAAATCAATGAATGATTCAATAAGTGAATGAAAGTAAGGATAAATAAATAAATAAATAAGTAAACAAATAAATAAATAAGTAAATAAATAAATACTTACTTATAAATGGCTTTTAAGGAACCCGAAGGTTCATTACCACCCTCACATAAGCCCGCCATCAGTCCCTATCCTGTGCAAGATTAATCCAGTCTCTATCGTCATATCCCACCTCCCTCAAGTCCATTTTAATATTATCCTCCCATCTACGTCTCGGTCTCCCTAAAGGTCTTTTTCCCTCCGGTCTCCCAACTAACACTCTATATGCATTTCTGGATTCGCCCATACGTGCCACATGCCCTATCCATCTCAAACGTCTGGATTTAATGTTCCTAATTATGTCAGGTGAAGAATACAATGCGTGAAGTTCTGCGTTGTGTAACTTTCTCCATTCTCCTGTAACTTCATCCCTCTTAGCCCCAAATATTTTCCTAAGCACCTTATTCTCAAACACCCTTAATCTCTGTTCCTCTCTCAGAGTGAGAGTCCAAGTTTCACAACCATACAGAACAACCGGTAATATAACTGTTTTATAAATTCTAACTTTCAGATTTTTGGACAGCAGACTGGATGATAAGAGCTTCTCAACCGAATAATAACACGCATTTCCCATATTTATTCTGTGTTTAATTTCCTCCTGTGTGTCATTTATATTTGTTACTGTTGCTCCAAGATATTTGAATTTTTCCACCTCTTCGAAGGATAAATCTCCAATTTTTATATTTCCATTTCGTACAATATTCTGGTCACGAGACATAATCATATAGTTTGTCTTTTCGGGATTTACTTCCAAACCGATCGCTTTACTTGCTTCAAGTAAAATTTCCGTGTTTTCCCTAATATGGCGCGTCCTCAGGTTGCGGATAGAGGAGACGGCCTCCAGATATGGAGGGTAGCTGCGAATATATTGAATAAGCAGTCGTGGACAGCCGATAAGGGGTGGTCCTCCAGCTTGGGGGTTGGGCGAAGGGCTAACAACCCATCACCGTAAAAAACAGCTTGTTATGAATCCTTACAAATAAATAAATAAATAAATAAATAAATACATAAATAAATAAGTAAATAAATAAGTAGTGGAAATTAAAATAATACGACAAAACACAGTAAACCAAAATTATTTACACTTCTTGAGTCTTGTTTTGTTTCGGCATGTTGATTACTTTACTCATTCCAGCAGACCTGAACTTATTTCAATACCACTAATCTACAGTATAGCCCATATAAAATTATACTCTTTCGGTTTGATTGGTGACTCACGCAGGACTCTAGTTACTGTATAACATAGGGCACTCTCGACTAGTGCTTTACCTATATGAATTTATTTTTGTTCTTCCATAAATATTTTATCCCACCAGATTGAGTTTAGAGATCCCAAAATTTTTCGTACCTGCTCCATATGCGATTTTATATCTGTGTCCGCCATTCCATCTTTAGTGCCTACTATAGTTCTCAAATATTTAAACTCGTTTATTAGCTTGATAGGTTCTCTTTCAGTAATTAAGATCTCAGTTTTGTCATCTGAATTAATAACCAAATATTCTGTTTTAGCAGCATTAAATTTCATTTCATATTTCTCATATTTTCTCTAGAATTTCTTTTCCATTGTTCTAGAATCATTTCTAAATGAGGTGTGTAGTTGCAAAATCAGATACGTCACTTTTTTTTTAAATGAGTTAATGTTATATTTCATATCTTCATATGATTCTACAACCGCTATAGCAGTGTTATGCTCCAAAGCCAGATACATCACATGGATTTGTATGATGAAAAATAGTATTGGTTGCAAATCCTTGGTTCCTTGCGAACGTTTTTCCTTCATACAATTTTAATTAATTTTTCTGTATTTAATTATATTTGAATATCTATAGACTAGTTGATGAAAATTTATGTCTTAGTGATGTATCTGATTTTGCAACTAAACGCCTCAAATATAAATTTATAGTAGTTGAGAAAGACCTCCCACAAGATGTGGATGTGGGAGAGAGTTATAGGCTTTTTTTTTTCAAGTCAATGAAGGTCACATGGGTTTCTAATGCTCTTGAACTATTTTTTCTTAAATTTGTTGCACAATAAATACACAGTCAACACACGATCTTCCTTGTTGCTTTAGATTTTAGCCTTTTAACGCATGATTTAAATGTTCATAAAATTTATTGTTAATCTTATCAGGGAAATTGGGGCATAGACGACAATGATTTCTAAATCGAGTCCTCTGATGTGAATGCTAATACTGATGATTCTTTCATTTGTATACCGAATGTCTTTTACGTAATTAACAAAACTTTATAATGAAAGATGAGTGGAACGGAGAAAAATTCTCTCCGGCACCGGGATTTGAACCGGGTTTTCAGCTCTACGTGCTGACGTTCTATCCACTAAGCCACACCGGATTCCCATCCCGATGTCGGATCGAATCCTCTCAGTTTAAGTTCCACCTCTTGGGTTCCCTCTAGTGGCCTACCCTGATCCACTGCGTCATAGACGTATGACAGTGGCACAATGTCCACACATGTGCAGAGGTGCACTCGTTAAGAGTGACTAGGTGGTCGGCCACTAGAGGGAACCCAAGAGGTGGAACTTAAACTGAGAGGATTCGATCCGACATCGGGATGGAAATCTCGTGTGGCTTACAAGGAGAGGACACGCTCTGTATATCACCGAATGAAATAAGATTGTGTAAGATGAAAGTACAAGAAGTACTGTCTAAAGTCATACCTGGTATGGGTGGCCAATGACCCCTCGTTTTGGAAATATTGGCTATTGTTTGTGACATACTTCCGTTAGGTGCCTAATAGGGAAGCATTGGACTGTGTAAAAGCGTAGCTCATATGGTTGGGTTCTGAGTTGTTATTCAGGGAACCTCAGTTCGAATCTCAACTGGTTCTATATATTTTTTTCTTTTAATAATGATTAATAGTGTGATAACAGTAATCTGTTTACATATATCATATTTCTCAATGTATTGAACGCTTCATCATGTTTTAAACAAATTACTAATTAACTAACATTGTATTGTAAAGGATAAACAAGGAAATATTGCTCACGAGGCAGGTCACTGGTGTCTGTTCTGTTTCCATTCCACTTCATTTTGTACATGTTTCATTACGATAAATATCATAAAAACAGACAAAACAGACATATTTCCTGCACCATGCACAGCAAATGAAAGAAGGTTGTCCACAGTGACACACATTTTTCCGCAATTCTGCTGCGAAACAGACATCTTTCACATTCACAAACACTTCTCGTTCGTTTATTAATTTTGATGCATACCACGCATATTTCAACATGGCTTTGAATATAGGAGCTGACAACTGAAAGTGAATTAAGGATTGAATTTTGAGGGCATCCTCCCTTGAAGGAATTTGTCGTCCAGTTTCTAAAAGGAAAGAGCTATTTTGCAAATATTTGATAAAAATCTTCACCTGTCTAAAAAGATAAACATCACAGGACTGGCATAATTCAGCACATTTGGGTGAAATCACTTCAAGATTGCACGTTACTTCATTTTCTTCATTTGTAAATATTTCATCATGCAAAGAAGGATTTACCTGCCCTTCCCATGAGTCCAGAATTAGAAGAAATGACTGCTCTTTCACACATGTCTTTATTACTTTCTCCAGGTATTGCTTATGGAGTTGAGATGTCAGCTTTCCTGATCAAGAAGAACGTGTTACACATATATTTCCGAATTTAGAAGTGAGTTCATCTACTTGACGTTGCACTCTTGGGCCAAATTGTCCTTTTGCTTCTAATAATAATAATAATAATAATAATAATAATAATAATAATAATAATAATAATAATAATAATAATAATAATAATAATGTTTTAAAAAATGAGAAGGCATTAGGATTCGAACTGGTATTGCCTGGATGACAACTCAGCATCCAACCATATGAGCTACGCTGTTACATACTATAATGTTTCCCTGTTAGGCACCTAGCAGAAGTATGTCACAAACAATAGCCAATATTTCCAAAACGAGGAGTCATTGGCCACCTATACCAGGTATGATTGTAAACAGTACGTCTTGTACTTTCATCTCACACAATCTTATTTAACTCGGTGATATACAGAGCGCGTCCTCTCCTTGTTATTGGATAGAGCGTCAGCATGTAGAGTGAAAGCACGGGTTCAAATCCTGGTGCCTTCTGTCTTCAGTGAGTTCAAGAACACATCCGCTACACTCATCATATTGTTGCTCCAGCTACTACCAAAATATGGATATCCACACAGACATCAAACTGGACAACTATTACTCCTGATTATAATAATTTTAAAGCATTTTATGTAATTTTATCATTAACAATTTTAACACTCTAATACGGCCTACATAGCCGCTTTGTATTTATAATGTAATTATTGCCATATAATCATCGATTTTATACAGAAGCATGTTATTTAATATTAATTGAGTTTACTTGTACGGCAATATACTGTGTAATTATATCATACATATGGGCTTACTTGTTTCTGATGATGGCTCTATAGAGCCGAAAACGTTCAATTGATGTATTATGTAACAAAATATTGTATAACCAATATACTTGTTAAATAAGGATAAGCATAGACGGCACATGAAATAAATTTTAATTGTCACTAATAGAATTTTTCTCCGTTCCACTCATCTTTCATCATATGATGACGCAGAATTTCTGCACGGAAATATATGAAGACATTATTACAAAAACAGCCCCAGTCATTTTTAATGAAATTGAGTTAAGGACACATTTGCTACCATTTCAAATGTTTATAAACTCGAAAAATGACACATATCAGATGTAATAGCCACAAGGATAAACACCAGTTGTAAGGAAACAGCTGACACGTGTTGTTCTACTTATTTTTTATTGTTCACCTGAAAAATAGCAATTTTGACAAGGGTTTTTTTTGTATTAATGTCTCCACATGTACTTCGATACATCATAATAAAACTTTATAAGCAATATAGCTACTCCCGCCTGTACTATTACATATTAAAATTAATTTTAAAATCAAGTTGAGAAGCAGTACTTGATTGCGAAGTCAGATCTACAAGAATATCGTCTTCATAATCAAAGATGCTATAGGATTCCTTGGTAGCAGACGTACCAAGCCAAACTGATTTTGCATCTGTGAGGCGCAGTATTTTACTCGTAGTAGACTAGTTGTTCTTTACCTACTCAGATTATCAGATTTCCAATACTCGTAACTTACGTTACGGTATGTTACTAATTTTTTTTCACCAACGGAGTAATAATAGGTATAAATTAATTCATAGATTGAAAATAAGAATATCCACATTATTACGGAGAACAACTAAGATCTATTCAATTATCTAGCCTAGTGGTTCCCAAAATAGAGGTCGCGATCCCCTAAGCAGTCGCATGAAGAGCTGAGGGGGGGACGCGAAATGATTTACAAAAATGCATGATTAACATTACTTTTATTTTGTATTTAGAAACATACACAATGATGAACATAAAAATTAAAAAATATATATTTCAACTGTTACAAAGTAAAAAATAATTAATATGATAAGTGTGCTTCTTTCACAGAACGTAGCCTCTACAATATGGATCAATTATTAGATACAGAAACAATTATTATTATTATTATATTTTTAACTTCCGGATTTCTCTCCTTTGTTCTGATGTAAATCACATGTGAGAAATTTATTTCGTTCGAATAGGTACGAGGTTGAAAATATTATAAATAATTTAAGAGCTTCTTTTGCAAAATTGAAGAATTCTTTTGATGTAGAACTGGCCGATGCTCTGAGAAAAAACGGTCTAGTTTCAACATTCCATCAGTAAGTGCATATTTCAATGAGTTTCTCCTTCATATTTTCTAGAATATCAGCCAGTTAAACGCAATAGACTTTTTACTCAGTTATTTAATGACGCTGTATAAACTGCGAAATTATGTAGCGTCCATGGGATTGGTGATATAGAGATGATATTAGGCGAGATGAGGCAGAGAATTTGCCGTAGATTACCTGGCATTTGCCTCACGGTTGGTAAAAATCTCGGAAAAATCCAACTACCTAATCAGTCCAAATGGAAATTGAAGTCGCGCCCGAGAGTATCTCCAGTTCGGCAGTCAAGCGCCTTAGCCGACCGAGCTATGTCGGTAGCTGCAAAGGATTCAATATCCATTTATGACTGTAGTAATTTTTTTGAGTTTCTTCCCGAAAATGCTAAAAAAAGCTGTTGTTTTAATTCGTGCTTCGGGTAGTATCCGCTGCTTTTGAGTAATGTTTTAGTTGTTTGCGATTTTACAGGGATTTATAATTTTCGAATGCAGTCGAGACAAAGACACGAGTATTTTGAAATACATTTTTATTACACCCCGATCTGACTATTTTTAAGTTTGAATTTTCATTGCTGTCATTGATGGTTCCGAATTATTCTTATATTCCTTAGCATATTCATTTTATAGTAAGTAAATCACTATTCCACCGAATTAACGTCCAGTTCTTTTTGACTACTTCTCTTCTCTTCCTCATCCTCCATCTTCTCCTCAACCTTATCTTCTTAAAGCTCCTTATGCATATCAAAAGTCGGGGTAACCTCGCTCTATTCAATTTTTCCATTCCGGCCTCTCAGCACACAATCTATTCATATCCACCACCGTCTCCTCGCTATCCCTCTAGTTCTTTCGTTCCTTTAATGCGGCGGTGTCTTCCCTTCCATGAAACTATACATCATAACAGCAGTTCATCCTTACGTGTATAATTCACTTCAGAACGTAACACCATTGTGAATTGTTTCAGTATGAGAGCGTGAAAGACGCGGCCTGGTCTTCAGACTGGGTGGGGGCACCAGTCTCATATCAACGATGTATCCTATTCATCATAGCTAAAGCCAGCCAGGAGTTCCAGCTGACTGCTTGGAAATTTGTTCCATTATCTAATACTACCATGATGAGTGTAAGTATAATTGCGTACACACAATATACATAACATGACAATTTGAAGAAGTCTGTAATCGCTCCACGGACCCATGATATCTTTGAAAGATTCATTTTGTATTGGAGGGAGAAAAGTTTGCACAATGTATTCAACAATCACATGTACCTCAATATTTCAGATATTGTGTAAAATGAAAGTCGGTATAGTCAGGAGGCCTATCGAATATGAAGTTACAATTTCATTCATTATGTGAAGGCAATTTTGATCACTCTGTAGTATACGCCTGAAAGTGTGAAATGTCATTTCCCACATTTAACTTATTGGTTTCGCATTATATACATGCGCTTTGAATCACAAGAATTCGCCCGAATTATACAGAATCTCTCGTAACATGCGAGATCTACGTCACCAGCGGAAAGGAGACTCTAAATCAAAGAGAAAACTCTGTAAAGAACAAGAGTCCAATTGTACCTCGTTTTCGAGTTACCACTTACTGTTAGGAGATTCTACTGGTGGAAGCAAAGTTTGCTATAAGGCACAGGCACGCAAGCGGACACTGTTTTGAGTTCGACTGCCCCTGTGCACATCCACCATACTTCGTATCTCGTGAGCTGTTGACTAGGGCCATTCAGATTCTACGCTTAACAACAACAGTTCGTACGGTGTTGTGCTCCAGACGTGACATGATCGATTATTCAAACCAGAAAATGGCATATATGCATTTGATGTATGGATTCTCAGAATGCAACATTTCCTAATGAATGTCCGGCGCGTTCCTCAGACTTAAATCCAATGGATGTTTATTTGTGGGGTCATTTAAAAAACTTGTTTATTCAGAACCCATTCCCACTATAGATATACTTCGTCAGCAGAAACAAGATAGCTACCAAAGAATCCGATAGACATCTGATAATATGTTTTGAAAGAGTGCAGAATTTAATAAGACGACGCCTACGTGCTTTCATTCAAGTTGCGGGTTGCCATTTTAATCATCTCCTGTAAGGGTAAACATCTCTATCAAAACTCCAACAGAACTGGAACGATAACTCGGAAACTCAGTTCAATGGGACGCATGTTCATATAATTTTTTTCTCTTTGTCCTGGTGTCTCCTATCCGCTGGTGACGTGTATCCCACAAATTACGATACACACTGTACGTGGAGATGTTTTGCTACTAATTGTTCTCCAAACACCAGTTTATACTCTGTTATTCAAACAGAGGAAAGCTTCCTGTCTTGCTGCCTTCATTTCGAGGCAAGACTACTGAAGGCCTATAGGACGTTTCAGAACTAAGTTGACGAAAACAAATTCAACTAAAACAACATATGAACACAAAATATAGGACTATACTAAAATTTTATTCTAAAAATATAATAAGTTTTTCTAATTACCTCATTTTTCTCACTGTTCTTGAAAATTCGTTGCGGCGGGCAACACTGTCGCAAAGGTTCCTTTAAATATGTCTTATTTGTCCTCGTTTCTGTTGTACTGGAATTCAACAGCTTTTAGTGAGCTTACTTTTCTTCCGATTCATTTTCTGTCATGTATCTATATGTATATCGCAATTTTATACGCTTTAAATATTCTCTCCAAAACGTGACTAACAGAAATTGACTCTCTTCCATTCCTTGTATTGTCACATTCGCTCTGGAAATACATATAAAACACAAGACAGGACTTCCTTGATATCAGATTGTATATAATGGCCTGTACCACCTATGAAACAGAACGTAATTATCAAGTACACCAACACCACCACATCAATCACAATATCCTTCATTTTGACTGAAAATGTAATTGTAAAAGACGTATTAAGAACAGAAATTAACTAGGCTACAAGCAGGCCTATACTCAGGGAGGCTAACAAAGAACGTTGACATATTGTAGGGATATTATGTGAAATACGTATACGGGTATTTATTTATTTATTTATTTATTTATTTATTTATTTATTTATTTATTTATTTATTTATTTATTTATTTATTTATTTATTTAACTTGGTAGAGATAAGGCCGACAGGCCTTCTCTGCTCCTCTACCAGGAGATTCCAATTGTAATACGAAGAATAAAATTACAATTAGTATTAAATTTACAATTACAAGTAATATTACAATTAGTATTAAATTTACAATTACAATAAAAATCTAAGTACAAAAATATTACTCACTAATTAAAGCTAGATAATTTATCATAGAAAAACAAAGAATATTTTATATTTACTGAATTACAAATTAAACCTAGAATAACAAAACTGTATAGTGATGAAGTGATGAAGTAGTAAGTAGTACCTCAATCCACCCTTTTTTACTGATTGAGAATGTTTGCTCGAACGTTTAAACTCAAGAGGGAAGTTTTCTTCGGTATAAAAAAGCAAAGTACGTATATTATGTTTGCACAACACTAAGATATATTGTGTGGGTTTTATTGGCAGGGATGAGAAATTTCTTCACGCGACCATACCTACGATAAGGACAAATTATTTGTTCTTCTATCTACAAATTTTAACTTTGGTAAATGACGGTTGAAAAATTTTGCCTAGTTCTCGCTCGTTCAGGGCAAGACTCTATTAAACGCTATAAATCTACGATACTGAACACACAGTCTTTATTTGTTTTTCTTTCCGAATGAAACTAAATTATTTATTCTTATTGCCTTAAAAATCTAACCCTTTCAGCCAACAGAAAACGTTTTTGTCATACTGTTAAGTAGGAAGATGAATATGAAACGTATTTTGTTATTCATTGTTTTCCATTTCTTAAGATACGTTTTGAGACGCTATGTGATGTAAGGTCTATATCGAATACATTTCTACAGTTATGTGGTATTTTATATGTTTGCAGATTCTGAACGAGTCTCTGTCTATCTTCATGTTTCTACTCACCGTAAAGGATCAGAAAAAAGAAATTGACAACGAATAGCATGCTACGACCACACCTGAATATAATGATATGGGAAATGTTTGAGAAATTTTGATGAAATTGACACATTGAAACTTCAACTTGGTTTGTTTGTTCGTAATGACGAACATTTGATAATTTATTGTCATTTCAATGTAATCTGAGTATTTATAGTAACTTTAAATTTATATAGGCCTATTCCTTACATATATGACAACTTGTATCATCGTAAAAACTTCATGAGCTAATGACATAATCTGTATCGACTCTGTATATACATTGTGAAAAATAGTTGTGCAACACTTACTCTACCATCCCAATATTTGGACAAAATCGTAAATACCTGTATGCATTTGCTCCATATCCTACACACTCCTCTTACAAATATCAAGTATAAGTGAAAATTTGGCAACACTGTATGTAATCTTTACTAGTAATCCTTACATGAATGCAATAATTACATGATGATGTTTCAGTAACAAGATTTAGAAAAACAAAAGTTCGGGTTGAAATATTCCTAGCAATTTTCTTTTGATTTAAAATTATATTCCTTTCTTTTTTAATTGTTTTTTGAACAAAAATACAAAACTGCTATAGTATTTAATCATAATAGTAATTTAGGCCCAAGACTATATAACAAATTTATATTTAAATATCTTAATCTTGTCAATTCTAATAGATCTATTATTAAATTTAAAACGTTATGTGTGGATTTTATAAAAATTGTAAATTTAAATTCATTTATTCTTATTTCGTAGTAGAAATAAGACAAATTGTATTAGGCCTATTTACTTCTTAATTTCAATTCAGGAATCCGCCCCTGAGCACGAGTTCTACTCTTTCAGGGGCGAGCTAAAGTTTTCTGTTTATATTTATTATACTTATTATTTATGTTACAATTATTAGCAAAATAAATAAATAGAGTGAATAAATAAATGAATAAATAAATAAATAAATAAATAAATAAATAAATAAGTAAATAAATAAATAAATAAATAAATAAATAAATAAATAAATAAATAAATAAATAAATAAATAAATAAATAAATAAATAAATAAATAAATAAATAAACAGTGGTCGGCAGGTTATGAGTTTGAGACGTTCACCCTTGCTGAGCACGTGAAGTAGACCAGCTGAATCGCAGTCTCGGAACGTCAAACAATTGCAGTTCCGTGGCGGCATGTACATTATTGTTCAGTAGAAAATAGACAAGTTATGAATTAATACGAAGTTATTATCTGCATGCTGAAATATGTATAGATATGAAAGACAAATTCCAAAACAAAAAGTATTTGACTAGCATAGAAACTTTCCCAGACAAAAGCCTCAACACCTTGCAAATACTTACAGTTAAGAATGATGATATGCATAAGATTTGGGTCTACTTAGTTATGTAACTAGCTCTTTTCCTGCATGAAGATTTGGAAACATCAGAAACATCAGGAACCAAATATCAGATCTGAATTTGAAGAACGTTCTTCGCCTATGTGTTAGCCAAACAATGACCCCAAATATTACAGAACTATTAATTAAAGAAAAAAAAAGAACTAGTAAATATGGTGGCCTTTCACAATAAAGTGCCTCATAAACAGTACCTGTGATAGGTTAATAAAATTATGTGATCTACAGGAAATTCCTTATAACATGGATATTATACCAAACATGTTTGTTTTAAGGTGTGCATTGATGAAAAATACCCCGAATTAAATTACATATTTTTATCAGTTTTCCAGAAACATAAAATTTGGCACTAAGGTTTATAGTTTGTTAGAAGGTGTTTATTATTTTTATTAATTACATTTAATATGAAAATTCTACTTTCAGAATATAGTCCGTAATGAATAAATAGTTACCTGTGATATAGATTCGTCCAATATGCTATTAATATTAAAGCTCCACATGGTGGGAAAATGAACTGACTTCAGCACAGGCCAGTAAGGTTTTGAGTGTCGACAAGAGAAGAGCGCAACACATTGAGTTGTTTACATTTCAACTGCAGCAATCCCAAATGTACTAATTCTGGCCTATATTATTGCTTATTTGTTGTTTCCTACATAAACAATGTTACCAGGCATCAAAGGGGTCTTCAATTTCGAGCAATATCCGAAATTACCAACTAACGAAGTCTTTTACAATCTTTATGAAACACTCTGAATAGAGTTACAGTAAAATTAGAGTTATTCCTCTTAAGACAACTTAGTTTTCAATAACAAGTGCAATGGTACTGAAAAAACGTGGCCTGTGTAGTGATTCCAATTAGGTGCATTGCAAGATTAC
Source organism: Periplaneta americana (assembly GCF_040183065.1). Classification (NCBI taxonomy): domain Eukaryota; kingdom Metazoa; phylum Arthropoda; class Insecta; order Blattodea; family Blattidae; genus Periplaneta; species Periplaneta americana. Next base: position 76,613,869 of record NC_091124.1, on the reverse strand, counting down.
TTTAAAACTTCAGTTAGGGCTAACAAAATAAAAAGGGTCTATTCAGTGACGTATATTAAATTTAGGAAAGATTTGAATCCTCAATGTACACAAATAATGTAGGCTAAGTATACAACTGTGACTGTTATTCGTCACACAACATCCCAGGAATCATAATTATTTGGAAATTAAGTTTACTGTACAGTAACATATACGAGTATATCACAATGCGTTCAGGCTTTCATCTTTCATGTAAGCTTCATAACGTCTCACGTCGAAAGGAAACGTAACAGGTAAGGAGATTTAGAAAATAACTGACACATGAAGGCACTGAAAATAATGGGAAAAAGTGATTTGATGAATGTGGTTTAAAACAATAATTCATAATATTTTATCTAATATTCTGTTCATGTTACATATTTCCTAAAATAAATAATTTCCTTGAATTGTGAGATGATTTTCAGTACCGTACAAATAATTTTAAAACTAATTTGTAACCATCTTGTTAATTTTATTTTATTTTAAATTCTTCAAATAAAGAACTAACAAAATTTCTAGTGAATTTTAAACAATTTTTACCAAATGAATCTTTCGTAACCTCTCTTTAACCTATATATATTCTTTACTTCTGCATGCAAGAATACTTTATAAAAAATGTAAGAATCGGTCCAGTTATTTGTATAGAGGTCCAGGGTTGATATTTTGTATAATCGCTTTGTACAAAATTACAATTACACATAAATGCTAAAATAATACGTTGCTTCCGTCATATCTGCTAAACCAAACGGCATAATAATGGATAACAAAAAAAGCTAATTCTTTTACCTTGCATATACATTACATTCCATTACACATACATGCATACATACATAATTATACATACATACATATATACGAGGCTCCTACATACTACATAATTATACTGTATGTAAAATGCAAGAAAAATTTAAATTTAGAAATGCACAGACATTGTAAAATGTACTCTTGGCCACGTACTGGGGTTCTGTAAGAAGGGAGAGCTACTGCGTAACAACAGACACCATCGTGTCCGTACAGCAATTGCCAATCTGCTAAGAAACAGAGGATGGGAAGTACATAAGGAGATTCATTGTGTGTCTGAAGATGATTCTCATAGAAGAGTCGATATAATTGCCATCAATAGAAGAACCCAGAAAGCGATGGTCTTAGACCCTACGATTTGCTTTGAACGAGACACAAATCAAGCACTGCAGATAAATGATGACAACCGAGCTAAATATGTACCTTGTCTTCCACACCACAGTGAAAAATATGGCATTTCGCTTTACAACTGGGATGTTACAGGCTTACTATTTGGAGCGAGGGTTTTTGTTTTACCAAAATATACCTTTAATATTTTTAAATCCTTTAAAATTCCCTCTTATGAGGTTCAGAAGATTGTGTTGGAAATTCTGAAGGCCTCTCTTCAAATTATACACTATCATCTATATGTTAACAAGTAAAGTTTTGTTTTAATGTACAAATCGAATCATTATTTTGCTCGTTTCATTTCTCTTTATCTTTTATGTTTGCTAATTCCGGATCCCAGTGGTCAACCTCACTTGAGGACGGATGATTTGAAATAAATCTTAGTAGAATAGTATGGATTATTTTAATAGATGAAACTTTGCATCTAAAGCAATGTTAAACCATTAAATAAAATACATACAAAATTTCTATGTAACTCAGCAGGACAGGGAATGCAGGAGGTACCTAGAATTTTTGGGAGGAAAACCACAGACGCGGAACTGCTACAGTGAGCTACACTCATGTTCATATATAATACTATTTTCAATATTAATATTCTGATATTCAAAAGAGTTCTTCACTGTCTCTCGAGTATTGTATTACAATTCCAATTGGTTCTAGGGGCATGGAAATCGACTTTCCACTTTAATTTACAAAATCATATGTAAGAATATATTTTAACTTCTTGTATAATTAAACCGAAGAAAGCAAGAAAAAGTTTACTTCGCATCTCTTATGAAATAATTCCTCTTTTAACTTCCAATTCTTTCTTCTCAGAAGGTGGTTTTTAAAGTTTAATGACTCTGTTTAAAAAGCGAAAATGTACCTTCAAAATTTAATTTTTATTTGCAGCAATATCGACAATCCATACAGAATCGATGCCAGTAACCAGTAGTTATATCAGTTTCTAAGAAAAATGACTCAAGCCAAGATGCAAGGTTATACCCTAAAGAAATTAATTTTTTACGGCACTTATATAGACTAAAGGCATGAGAAAAATAAACACTAATGGCATACGAGTTCGTTTTGAAAAATTAATGTACATACGCATGTTTCAGTTATTCAAAGTTACACGCCTTTATAAAGACATTCAGGTTAATTCGATCAACTACCATCAAGAACTGTTTAGTAAACATAAAGGGATTAAAAGATTAAATACATTAAAAATATTAACATTGCAACATAACATATGATTGAAAATAATCATTACCATATCTACGAATTATAAATTACTTGTAATAATTCAGACCTTTAGCAATCTAATTTAAAGTGATTTAGTATTAAAAGTTTACTTAAAGTAAACAAAAATTTTAATTTGCATTTTTGTCAAAAATATTTAGACAATTTTCGTAAAACACTATGTCTCAATTCGAAAAATTACAACACTAAATTTAAATTATGCTCTTTCAACTACATTCCTTATTAAATAATGTTTTTCTTTTATTTTGTGTTAGAAGAAAATACTAAAATTTGACCATTTTTTAAAATGAATTTATTTATTATCAGACAATCTATCAAAGGTTGAGAAGCGATTTTGCAACATATTGTAGATATGGGATGCATAAATACATATAATTTTTTGAGTTATGAGGAAAACGTTTCATCACTGCACAGTGAACTGCCTTCATGTTTAATTTTGAAAAAAAAAAAAAAGGACTGTGTTTCACATATACTAATTTCCATTATGGTACATGATATAGTAATGGAGGAAAAAATGTTGAATATTTTCAAAATTTTATTGCTGTAAGTTGCACCTAACCCTTTAAGGAAACCAAACATAACTCTAAAGCGGCGGCGAAGTACTATAAAATGTGGTGCAACATCACGTTATGCAAATTTTCGTCTTTAATTGAAGCGTTATGGCGGATAACGGTCTATGTTACAATTTTTCAAAATCGAATTTTTAATGGACTAATGCTCTGTATAGTCTTACACAGCTATCACAGAAGTTGTTTTTCAATATCTGTACAAGAGTTACAACCAGAAATTTCTTGGTTGGAACAAAGGTCTATGTCACTAGTCTCTTCTAGCGTATCCAGTTGTTTACATGTATCGGGATTTTGTTCTCTTTACGAATACTGTGTACTTGAACTCTGTGCATCAGGTTTGGTTGATATATTACGTAAAATGGACGACTGAATAACAGTGACGATTTTTACGGCATATATTGACCGGCTAAGTAAATATATAAAAAAAGGATACAGACATATTAATAAGTGGAAAGATGCATCGCGAAGGTCGCTGAGAGATAGTGGTCTTGAGTATCAGCGTATTCCGAATCTCAACGGACCGATGGACAACAATGACGTCACGCTGCAGCGAAATAGAATAAAACTGCTGGAAGGATCGATGGCTGTCATGGCGACTGTATAACTTGTTGTCTGTGCTACTCTAGCAAAATTTTGCGAAATTTCCGTACTACCATCTCGTTCAAAGAAAAGAGGGTATAAACAATTTATTTCTTGAATCGGTAGTAATAACTGGTCCGTTGACATGTTCGCTCATAAGCCATTAACTTTTTTTTTAACGTTGTGCTCATTACAAACAGTACAGCAGAACTAAAGCAGAACACACCGCCATGACACAACAGTGCACGATGTCACTCGTCTGCTAATTTTCGCCCTATACAAAAACCAATAAGATTCACTGATGGCGGCTAATGGAGACTGTCACTACCTCTGCAAGCTGATGGACCGGTGCGACACCGATGGAGCATCAGTGACGCCATCGGTGAAATTCGGAACACCGTGATGCCATCAGGTTGCTCAGCGCTGAGATTCGCAATACGCTCTTTATGTACAAGGAAGACGAAGTCTCAAGTTAGTGCGAAAGTAATGTATGTTTCTATCTGTTATTTTTACAGTATTTTATTAGTTGTATTTTAATTTATACTTTACTCAGTGTTAATTGGTCTATGTTGTGTTTTGCCACTATAGTTTATCTTATAATTTCATCCAGGTAGTCTGTTTAGTTTCAGAAATAGATTTGAGGAAATTCTTGTAAGGAGATGCGCTCACAGATTGTTCTTGATGTCAGAAAGGAGCTATTTAAAATGCATTACTCTCTTAAAATCAGCATTAAAAACTTTGTTATTTTCTTCGTGATGAATAAAATTTATATTTAACGGAGAAGTCATCTGTTGGGATGAGTACTGAACATTCGGGAAAAGGGCTCAAATTCCATTCCCCAACAATTAATTTATATAATATTTAGTATTCAATTTCATTTATTCATTTGTTACTATTACAACTTTCATTAATTTAATGGTGTCCCTACATGTCAATACTGCAGTTATTTTCTAATAATAATGTTATTATTTGATCAATATTGCATGATTATTCATAATATGATATTGAGTGAACTTTAATAAATTACATTGTATTAATTAAAATTAATATACAGCACTTAATAATAAATGTTAATCATTTTGTTCATAATTTAACCTTTTTTTATTTTGTATAGTATATTTCATAAAATTCTAATTGTATAAAACTGTTTATTGTCTGTATTCCCCAGTAGCATTTCTGCGGAGTTAAAAATGTTACAAACATCTATGATGTGTAATATGACTTTCAATAACACACAATCATATACTTCACGTAGTGTACAAAACATATTGATTGAATAACGGCCTATATTGCCCGTCCGATAGTAAATCTATGAGCGAAATTGCGAGGTAACATTCTTGTTCCTCCTCCACAGTTAGCAGATTGTAACATAGACCGTTATTCAATATTATCGATACGTTGGCTTACTTTGCAAACACTAGTACCGAGGTATGAGATACAAACGAAAAGATGATATTCTGGTAAATATGTTGAATATCTCTCTTACGAATTACGGAATACGAAAAGCCTGAAATCCCATAAGGGCAAAGGCCTCCTACAGGAGTGTAGGGTGAGCTGAAGGTCTACTACACTTGGGGAGCCAATCCAAGACAGCTTACACTATACACTTACAAACTAAACACTAAACAAATTATACCAACGAACACGAAAAACTATACATACACATAAATTATGCAAACTAAACATCCACAGAAAAACTATGCAACTAAACACATAAATTATAATCTGAACACACAAGAAAAAGAAAAAAGAAAAAGATAAAAGAAAGTAAAAAAGAAAAAAGAACAAAGGAAAAAAATAGAAAAAAGAAAAAAGAAGAAAAAAATAAAAAAGAAAAGGAAAAGAAAAAAGAAAAAAAGAAAAAATAAAGAAAAAGAAAAAGAAGAAAGAAGAAAAAGAAGAAAAAAGAAAAGAAAAAAAGAAAGAAAAAATAAAAAAGAAAAAGAAAAAAAGAAAAAGGAAAAGAAGAAAAAGATAGGATAATCATAGGATAATCCAAAATCAGATAAAAATTAAAAGGTTATACAATTTTGATAAACTAGCATTTGTTGATGCACGCAATTTGAGGACTTGTCAAGTAGGGGAAAGTCTTCATACCCCTATGCTGCCCCACCACAATACTTCCAACAGTTTGGTTTACTTCCATAGTATATATATAGGTTACTGGTAATATTAAAGTAGGTACATTTTGTATACAACGCGCAGTATTGAATTCAGTCAGTAAGCGTCACGTATTGGAAAGAAGAAGTCCTGAAATTGAGTCTTCGAATTGCTATCAGTGTAAAAGTGTTATTGCAACAATATACGTTACACAATATTTAATTACATCATTAAGAAATGAATAATCCGACATTTCTAACAGAAGACATAACAGAAAAACGATTCCGTGATCTGTTATTCATTTACAGATTTGGCTCTACTCCTGTTGGTATTAAAAATGTTTCAAAATTACGTGCACTGTACAGCGCAGTTGTATCGTTGTGTTTTTGTTCAATCTATGTGGCAGAATGGCTAGGGGTATTCCATAGCAATGAGTTGAAACATATGATGAAGATGTTACGATTCGCTATACCTCATACTTTCGTCATTATTTTGGATATAATTTTCAGGTAAAGTATAAGTATTTTTAAGTCAATTATATTGAATAGATTCACTGGTATATAATTCTTTCACAAAATTAAAGTTACTGTTCACACCAAATTGCCGAATATCATCGATAATTATTACATCATGTGGCACAAATACTAGTTAATTTTTCATAGAAAACAGAAAATGTTTTATGTCCGATGTTTATTGGGATGTGTTTTTATTTCTCTATAGAGACAAGAGATCGCGGCTTGATATTTTTGTGTGTGTGTTTTTTTTAACTTCTGTTTCGCATTATCTTGAACATTCATTACTTTTGAGGGGAAGTATATTTTCAAAATACTGTGGTAATTAGGGGTTAAATGGACCGAAAACTTATGTTGTTCTACTTTTAAGTAATAATAGATTGACGAAAATATTTAAAAGAAGAATGACTGCTAAATTTTGTAAATTATAAATCATCTATTTTTCTAGGTAATTTCTCACATGAAGTAAATTTTATATAGACTACATTTAATATATTAATTTGCAGATTTGAATCAATATAAATGTGCTCAGTTAATATACTACCGTCTTTCTGAAACAGAATTATAGATCATTTTCATATATACATATATCGGAGACAAAAATGGTACTTCTCATCTGCATATCTGCAGGCGAATTAAAAAATGTTTTAAAATTAACTTTTCACAAAACAGAACAATTTTTATCTGTGTTTCTGCTTTGCAAGATCTTCTAATCAGGGACAAAATATTAGTTAACTGTCCAATTTCGTGAACATAATGATAATAATAATAATAATAATAATAATAATAATAATAATAATAATAATAATAATGTAGATAATCCAAAGAATAATGTAGTTCAATGAAACTACCATTTTTGTAGATAAGAGGCATCACTTCTTAGGTATCGTTACAATTAAATATCCATACACCGTATCTACGAACTAAGATTTTCAGTCGTTGTAGACTATTTCGTTGAACAGAATATCGTTTGTACGAGAATATTTGAAATATCTTTCTAATTTATTCGTGAATTTCGAAACTTAGTCAAATGTTTATTTCTTCGTCTAAATACATGCATAACAATGTAAGGGAATAAGGATTGAAGAAAAAAATAATTGGAATACGTTTGCAAACTCAATTCGGCTGGTGTGGACGGCGCAGTGAATGCAAACCGATCGTTAAGAAAATTCGCACTCGCTGTGGACGAGAAACTTCCACTTCATCGTAGTTCTGTGTGATAAGCAAAGACTATAGTGACAAATATATTTCACTTATAAAAGTTTCGAAATTAAATTTCAGAGAAGAATTATTATTATTATCCTAATCGAAGTACACACCAACCACAATTTATTTCTGGAATCCCAAGCAATCAAGGTACCGGTATCCAAAATATTCTGAGAAAACGTGTTTTTGTAGCAATGGTAAAAATATTCGAATACGATATCGGTTTCAATAATAATAATAATAATAATAATAATAATAATAATAATAATAATAATAATATAATAATAATAATAATAATAATAATAATAATAGTAATAAAAATAATAATAACTATCTTAATAATGATAATAGTAATTGTTATAATTATTATTATGTTATTATTATTATTATTATTATTATTTTCATTCAGGATAACAGACAGGGTTTGGAATTGAACGGGTTACATCAGCATCTTGTCTATGCGGATGACGTGAATATATTAGGAGAAAATTCACAAACGATTAGGGAAAACACGGAAATTTTACTTGAAGCAAGTAAAGCGATAGGTTTGGAAGTAAATCCCGAAAAGACTAAGTATATGATTATGTCTCGTGACCAGAATACTGTACGAAATGGAAACATAAAAATTGGAGATTTATCTTTCGAAGAGGTGGAAAGATTCAAATATCTTGGAGCAACAGTAACAAATATAAATGACACTTGGGAGAAAATTAAACGCGGGATAAGTATGGAAAATGCCTGTCATTATTCGGTTGAGAAGCTTTTGTCATCTAATCTGCTGTCAAAAAAATCTGAAAGTTGGAATTTATAAAACAGTTATATTACCGGTTGTTCTGTATGGTTATGAAACTTAGACTCTCACTTTGAGAGAGGAACAGAGGTTAAGGATGTTTGAGAATAAGGTTCTTAGGAAAATATTTAGGGATAAGAGAGATGAAGTTACAGGAGAATGGAGAAAGTTACACAACGCAGAACTGCACGCATTGTATTCTTTGCCTGCCATAATTAGAATCATTAAATCCAGACGTTTGAGACGGGTAGGGCATGTAGCACGTATGAGCGAACCCAGAAATGCATATAGAGTGTTAGTTGGGAGACCGGAGGGAAAAAGACTCCAAGAAAAATAAACTGATAAAATAATTGAGATCAGTTGGTCCCATCCTTTGAATGAATGCATAAAACTTGTTTACGAATCTCCTGTTGCCAGAAATCGAAACGTAATATCTACTTCGTAGTCTTTTATGAAACGATATTTGTTCTCGAAATTTTATCTTCCTCGCAAATTTTTGGACCAATTTTCTTAGTAATATCTAAATTCTGTTGATGTTCAACAGAAGTTTCGAAACTGTTTGGATCAAATTCGACGTAAGTCATTAAGCAAGTCACTACCACTATACCAGGCTTTTTCAGCGTAAGAATTTCTAGCTATTAAACGAGTAGTGACGTAGAATATCTTTTAAGCGTGTGCCTGCATGTGATTCTGAGATTCCACGTCACTATTGCACCTCGTTTAAAGGCTATAAATGCCCGTGCTGAACATTCCTCCTCTATACTTAAGCTGCGGTTTGTTTATGTTACGGCGACCATCGCCGGGCGCACATCGCTGGCGATTGTCGCCTGGAGTTGCTAGCAGTTAAAATGAATGCATACGGTTTTTTTACAACGATGATCGCCAACGTAGATCGTTGGACCCGACGCAGATCGTTGGAGGTTGCTTCTGAAGCAAATTCAGGACTCACATCACCACATATATGTTCAATAATCAATATTTAGAGAAGGCCATGTAGAAATATTGACTCGAGTTATGGCAGCGTAACAAATGAGAATTGACAGCGATGTACACTGATAAAGAAACCACTTCCTGACGATCATCGCCAGCGTTTATAATCGCCGGCGATGTGCGTTCGGCGATAATCGCCGTAGCTTTAGAGCGATTATCCAATAATTCTGTCACAATCATATATTTTTTTAATTTCTATTCTGTTGAACTAAGTTAACAACGGAAGTGCTTCAGAAATTCTGATGACATAATCAGCGACAGCTAATAAGTCACATTTTCTCTCATTTCTCCGTTATTCGTTCCTAAGTGTGTACCGTAACAGATTGTAATCAATGATGGTATGACCAGATTTATAACGGAAATGTATATAGAGCTGTTTTTCATACTTATTTACATACGACACAAAGTCATTCTATTCAATATTTATTTGCAACTATTTATTTTTCAAACCGTCACTCTGCCTATCAATTAAAGCTAGTGGATTATGGTAATTTTCTAGTTGAATTTTCTTTTGCCAACTTCGTTTCGAATTTCAGTACTGAGAAATACTACGAGTGGTAGTGATTTTATAACTGTTACGTTGGTAGCAGTGACACAAGTTGTCAATAGTTTAAAGTCTGAAAATTCAAACTGTTCTAGATTTCTGAGCCCATTACTGCAAAGAAAAATACTGTATCGAACTATCATTTTTTTTCGGACACATCATAACGTACAAATGCCTGTTAGAATAGGCTATTCGCACAAAGAGTTTGTACCTTTTTCTTATTGAAGGTATTAAAGTTATAGCTTACCTGTAAGCTAATTACATTATTTCAGCTAAAACGTGGACTTTTTCATTGCAGGAAAACACTAGAACATATCGATAACGTTGAACAGCGAACTCGTATATAAAAAAATTAAATTATACAGGAGAGTGAAAAATCATCTGAGTATCTTAAAACTAAAGAAATGAATGAAATAAAGTGATACTTGTGAAATTTACGAGTATTTACATGCCTTGACTTAAGATGTGTTTGAACAAGATTCAAGAAAATTTATTTGATAGGAATTAACTGAAGTATTATTTCGTTCATGTACTTTTGACATATGAGGTTGCTGTTCAACACCACCGATATGAATGTTTATGGAATACTCTTCTAGTACGCAAAATACATTTAAAAATTATTTCCATAAAATTCTGTTTGTTTCCAGATAGGCTATATTCGATTCTATTAGAATACACTGTAAAAGCCGTTCTGTTTGCTTCACAAAAGAGTGGCGAATTAATGTACAAATAATATTAATTAAAAAAAACATGCATAGCCTGCTGTCGGATATATTACGTGACACAGGTATTAGGAAAGAGTCAATTGGAACATTTTCGTAGTTTGATGAATGCAAGTATTTATAAACTATAGGCCTACTTAAATTTGTTGATTTACTGTACTTCAAATTTGGAATAATTTCGATTTAGACACTTGAGAATATGTTGATGTATGCTAATACCTGCCCTTATTAAAGTTCAATTTCAAGTAAATTTTCTATGGTCTCAATTTGTATTTAAATGTCCTGTAAAATGTGAGTAAATAATGGACTTTTCCGTTCATGTGTTTCATTTCATGTAGCAGTGAGTAGAATGTATTTACTTGCAATTTCGTTCTTTTCATTTGCAAACTCCCGTCAATAGGTTTATTTGTTAAGTACTACCAAGTAACAAGTATGATTATCTTACATAAATATGGAGTAAATTTAAAACTTGTCCATGTTCAGACACACACACATATATTAAACAGGGTTGATTATTATGAGAATGTCTTTGATCAAATTAATAACCATAGGCATGAGTGTAACCATGACAATACTTTCATTCATACACATTAACAATTTCACAAAATTTAATAACATAAACTTGTACAAGCGGTAATCATATTATAGGCATATTTATTAACAGATCTAAGAGGCGTATAATTAAGAGGACTGGTTAATATTATAAGTTATTAGTTCTATTGATTTTGTCTGTTCTTGTTTTTCCTTATTTATACTGACTATTACACACTCTTCCTACGTCATACTACTTTTGACCAATAAAACGGTACGAAAGGACGTATTTCAATCAATCATGGCTGCTTATCGCACAATTTTATCGCGTCCCTAGCATTTGTTTAATTTTATCGCGTCCCTAGCATTTGTTTAATTTTATCGCGTCCCTAGCATTTGTTTCTTTGTTTGCCAACATTTGAAACTGCGCTGGTCTGGACGTCAAAAATATATATAAAATTACAAACCACTCCATCGATGCACAGCAGTTTCAAATATGACTCGCATTGGCATTCAAGAACAAGAATTAATAAAAATCACTGATCATACCTATGCATCTTCTGAAATCCGATTTACAAATAAATGAAGAGCACCATTCGGAAATCCTGAATAAGTTGAATACATCGTGTAGGCCTAAATCAACGAGTTCCACTTCTATTACGCACACGTCCACTATAACATCAATTGAACCACCAACCACATTCAAATTTGAAAATTGTACATTCAATAATTATTCCTTTTAAAATTATTCATTCGGAAATTCTGAATAAGTTGAATACACCATGCAGGCCTAAATCAACGAGTTTCACTTCTATTACGCACACGTCCAATATAACATCAATTGAACCACCAACCACATTCAAATTTGAAAATTGTACATTCAATAATTATTCCTTTTAAAATTATTCATGTTTATTTTCTATGTCATCGTCGTTAATTAAAACTTTTCTAACACTTGTGTATATTAGTTAGGTTATGTTATAGCTTCTGCTATATGATATTATGGATAGTCATGTATCAGAGATTGTTTAATATTAAAATTTATTGAAAATCATCTGTCAAGTGACGTTGATTACTGGGATTCGGATAATTGAAGTGGAATGTTGCATTTTAATAAAAATGAAACTGAATCAACAAAGCCTTCTAGACTATTAACATTGCCATCGTGTATAATAGATCGAGAACTTCTCTACGAGAAGGCATTGCTCACTACTGCCATCTAGCATCCATCTAGCGTAATATTTGTAATGTTGAGATGGTACAATAATACATTTGAAGACAGTTATATTTTCGTAAGTCAATTAATATTTTATTGTATTGGAGTACTTCGTTACTTCTAATCTTTATATACTTTCTTCTAATCGTGTAATAGTCAATTAAATCCCACTCGAGTTTTGATTTTCTCTAGATAAATCAAAACGTCTAGTGAGATTAATGTTGATAAATAATGTAGTGTTAATAATGTTTGGAGTGTAATCTAGCCTAGCCCTACATTTTTATCACTCTGTATTTGTAACCTTCCTTCATAATTTCGCCTTTCATTCCAAAGCTCTCTCAAGTATTCACAAGCCATTGGTCTTCAGTTATTGGAGTTAGATTGTAGTTATTTATCACAATTTTTAGAGGTTTCAACGCTTTATAAGCGAAGTTCAATTTTCCATGTATGTACATCGTCTTTAATAGCATTATTGTGTATTTCCTCAAGAATTTATTTTGATTTTCTTACTTTCTCTGTTTATAATATTATTTTTCCTTTCATAACCTATTTTATTTTCTGTAGGTCTTGTGTAGATATTTCAGGTATGCCACTTTTTTGTATTTCACAAATTGTGCTAATTTGTTATCCCTCATCTTTATGCCTCTTTTGCTGTAGTATTTATTTCTCATTCCATCATGTATACACTTCACAGTGCACTTATGCAGAAAATCATGTAAAAATATGTAATATTAATTAAACCAAATAGCAATTTAATACTCTTTAAGAAGTTATGTTTTTAAGTGTGACCTTACTAATGGAATTAATACAGGCTCCTAAAAAGTATCCAATTTTTTAGGAGGTAATAATATATAATAATAATCTCAGAAAGTATGTGTTACAGGACTCATGTTTATTAGACATTATTTTCTTGTTTTGATGCATACTAGTACCTCTTAAATACTGGATATTTTTTAACACACTGTACCCCGATTTTCTTAAGGTGACTTTTTTTAAGTTAATATATCATTATTTGACAAAGTTATGAAGATATGTCAAATGTTGTATATTTCCATGTCAATTACACATCAATGCAATATGTTACACATGATAGATCCTCTTACATGTTTCCTTGGTTTGTAATTGATGTTAATTTTAAATGGTTTACCGTGTCATATAACCGAATGTTCTTTATTCTCAGGTTCCGGAAGGATGAATATGATAAATTGTTGAAGATGACTGAGATGTTTATATGGGAAGACATGCCGGAGAGAGATTCGAAAAGTGGAAAACTGACAATGGCTGGATGGATACCAAGGATTCAAAAAATTACGAAAATGATTGTTATTTACGTTATGGGTATACACGGTATTCAAAGCTGCATAAGACTTGTTAACAACCACGAGCTTATGTTTGTTACTTGGTACCCATTTGATACGTCCAGTAGCCCGCAATTTGAAATTGTATATATAACACAGGTAATGTATAGTATTGATATTATGTACAAAATTATATTAATGGTTTGATTCTTATAATAATAATAATAATGATAATAATAATAATAATAATAATAATAATAACAATAACAATCGCTCACAATTTGTCAGTTTTAAAAGTAAAAGTTTTTAAATTAAATAAGGGTAATAAATTTTATCTTTATTAATAATACACTTATAAACTAACTAGCGTGATGGTGAATTAGATGGAAAGGAGAAAAGTACAATCAGGTTCTAACATTTCTGCCCTTAGTTTTGTAAATCAAGATTGGATGTCACGACTCCCATGTACAATCAACGCAGTGTATAGTTATAAAATGTAAACAGTCACTTAAGACCACATGTTCTTCGCCTCCATGTGTGGTGTCTCGAGTCGAGATTCAGGGAACTACACTTTCGACATCAGAACGAAAATGGCTTGCAATTTGATTATCATAACTCATATTATATAAAAAAAAACGCCCCAAAAGTCGCGCACACAGACTGCGTAGCATGAATCGTGGATAAAAATGGACATAAAATCAAAATGACAAAATTTCATTCGAAGAATTATTTTTAATATTGCACTAACTTAAGTTTGTAATCAAATTTCACTCCCCTAATCGTACCTCAACTTAGACGTATGCTGCTTCAAATCTAAATGTTCATGGTTCAAACTAGCTCCATTTTTTTCATATATATTTTTGTATTAATTACATACACCAAGACAAAATCTTTCAAAATTTTATATTTCCAACATTTTTCATGATAAAGTTTTTTTTTTATCCAATGCTATCAGGTTGTCTTTACGACATTTCTGGTCTTCTCTCTGGCCGTGGTTTAGTTGTAACCCACTTCTGAGGTTGGGGCGCCTCTAAGGCGGAATTATATTACCCCGATGATGTGATAGGATAATTATGATAATGTGGTGCCAGGAGAGGTCTTAAATCTAAACTTAACCTAAATTCCAGACCATGGACGAACACAGAAATAATCCCATTTAAGGAAAAATTCCTGTGCTCTACCCGGGAATCGAACCCGGGACTTCATGAACTATAGCCAAAAGCTCTGACCACTAGACCATGAGGCTGGTCTTCATGATAAAATAAATTCTTATTTTTATGCGCTTGACATTTGCTAAAACAATTTTAAAGGCACGCCAGTTTATAATTTCAACTTTATTATTTAAAATGTATGTATCCTATGGCTACCCATTTCACTTTACGTGATTCGGGTTCCGCATATTGCGGATAGATGGCAAGACTGTGACCCATTTTTCTAGTTGCAAACCACTTCGGCGGCCACGCTGTACATGATGTGTGTCTGTGGTGAGTTATGTCGTGTACTAGGGTGAGTGTATGTGTAAGTGTTCGTATAATTATACTGTAAGGAGTGAGTGGTAATGATGAAGATGGGGAAGGGAGAAAGGGGAAAATCGGTGACGGCACATAGCCCACTCCTGTCGAATAGCACCAAGAGGGCCGCCAGGCTTAACGTCCCCATCTGACGGGAGAATCACTATGAACAGTGACATATGCCTTCTCTTCAAATGCACTGCGGAGAGATTTGGTTATTATTTAAAATGTGAAAGAATATTCTTCCTTCTATATTGAGTAAAACCTAGTATTACTATTTTCGTCCTTTTTGTATCTTAAAATCATCTGCGGATAAGACATCCGCTATTTATTCTTGAGGATTCTTATCTGTCTCCATCCATCATCATCATCTATAAACAAGAAGTCGAAATCCAAGTGTTTTCAGCTTATGAAAGTTTATTGAAGGAAATATATACACTTATAAGAAACTGATACTGGAACAAAAAATGAGGGAGTTAATTGACACTGGATCAGGTATAAAGATTTATGGGGTGTGCGATCCAGTCTATGAGACTACACATTTAAAACTTTTCAAAGATAATCTAAACCCATTAAAAGTTGTTCTAAACTCTTACCCGCGGATAAGAGAGACATTAGCGTGCATCTGTGACTGCTCGCGGATATGCTTTCTACTTCTCCCTTCTGCACGACGGTACATATTGCGATACACTACTTACCCGTTACATATTTGAGCGAGTTCTGACGACCACTGCTCTAGATAAAGACAGTGTCTGCTTTAAATACCTTTGTGTTACATTCGCCTCATTAATCTACCAATAAAATTAAATCTGATATATTCATTAGCCCAAAAAATGAAAAAAAAAAAATGGTGATGGTCAGGTAGTTCGAAAATACTATGAGTGGAAATGTAAAGGATGCATAGAATGCGTTCATAAACGATGTGTTTAATTGCCTTTAAAATAAATACGAACCAAATTACTTTAACAAAATGAAAGTGATGTTACAAAGTTTCAAACAAAATTATTGCAACATGAGTGTCAAAGTACATTTCCTCCATTCCCATCTAAATTATTTTCCTGATAATTTGCGAGATTTTGGTGAGGAAAAAGATGAAACATTTCAGCAAGATATCAAAAAATGCAAGTGAGATGTCGAGGGAAGTGGAGTGGTAACATGGTAGCTGATTGCCAGATGTTGAAAAGTACCTGCACTTAGGATTATAAGAGGACAAAAAGGGTAAAATTTGAAGTACAATATTGGGGTAAGGTTATGAATGTGATTGTTAATGGTTAATGCAAATTGTAGTCAAAATTTGAAAGACAAAATGCTTGTACATATTAATTTTCATGACGTTTCACGAAGCTACTTCATTTCTAGGTAGTAATTAATTTATTGGATTTTATTTATTTATTTTTTATGATTTATATGAAAATCTGACGTTTTGAAAGAAATCAGAATCATTTTAGAATTCAGCACAAAAGAATTGCAAATAAAATTAAAAACATTTTTTTAACGCAGATCAGTGTTATCCTTCTATACTGTATGAATTATATTTTATGTTGCATTAAGTTGCTTCATAGCTTCGTAAAAAGTTAATTATTATCTATCTCTTGTCATTTGTATGGTGTTCGCAATGATAAATACAGTAAAATTAACTTTAGTTCCTCACTTGAGGGAGAGATATAATGCAATTGTTTACACATGGAAAGTGAGGGGTTTCCTTTCTAGTGCCCGTAGATTGGCGTATAAATAAACTACTGACATTTTAAAACAATATGATGTCATCCCAAGATATTAAAAATATTTGTTTAAATATCTTAAAGAAATCCATAGGCATTTTACATAATCATTTATATAATATTTAATCTTTTAAACATTCTAAATTGCATATAGTACTATGATTGCTACCTACTGTATTGATTTTTCTCTATTCCATATATGCATTTTTTAAATAGTTTTCCGGACCTATATGGTCACCTGCTATGACAGGCAGATTTTTTTTATTATTAAAGCGTAATTCAGTTAACGGTACGCTTGCGCCTAATGATACGCGAGATTGTGTCAAAGACACAAGTACATAACATTGCTGACATCTATTTTATTGATAATTAATGCAGTTTACATATTTTCTTGTACAATATTAACTCTTGTTTTTCTTGTTTTAGTAACATTTCACAAAAATTCATTAAAGTTATTATTGTATTAAAAACTACTATAAGTATAAAGATTATATTTATTTTGCAAACAACATAAATCATAGTCTTTTGTTTTTTCTTATATAATTTCGATGCTATTTCGGGGATATAAAGATAAAAATATATATTTCTTGGGGGTACGCTAGTCAAAAAGACAGAATAGCACTTTTGTAGTAATTGTGCAATTAATAATTTATTCTACGGCCAAAATTTTGTCATTAGCATTTCGGTGTCCATTTTCATCCAGGATTTATACAATGTAGCCCCATGCGCGAATTTAAAAAATCACTGTATATAATACATGTATGTATTATAGCCCAGATCACATTATATCTGCATCAGGGATTACACATATATTTCATTAGCGTAGTATTTTCTCTGCAAAAGACATGTCAAGCGGGGGCATTTCTAGCCTTTAAATGAGGCGTAACAGTGGCGTAGAATCTCTTTCAGACGTATGTCTGTATGCGATTCTGTAAGCTGAAGGTGTCTAGACTCCTTGTCTGAGAGAACAATATGCCCACGCTTCACATCTCTGCAAAAGACATGTCAAGCGGGGGCATTTCTAGCCTTTAAATGAGGCGTAACAGTGGCGTAGAATCTCTTTCAGACGTATGTCTGTATGCGATTCTGTAAGCTGAAGGTGTCTAGACTCCTTGTCTGAGAGAACAATATGCCCACGCTTCACATCTCTGTTCTACACTATAGGAACAAGAACGTATGTATTGGTCACTTAATTGAAACATCTTCTCAAATCGTATCTTTTCAGGCAATAGGAACACTTCTTGGCCTTCCAATGTCTTTTGCATTTCCTGCAATGTATGTCACATCGATCTGCATTGCATGCAGTCAACTGGAGAAGTTGCAACGCAAATTTCTTGGAATAAAGCAGAAACATAGCAGACCAAATGAAGAAGGTGGTTCAAGTTTCGGTACAGATTTTGAAATGCAAAATGAATTAAATGAATGCGTCCAACATCATCAATCAATAATCCGGTAATTAAAAATTTCTCCTTAATATGAAAAGGCTCCTGTGTAGCTTTTTTATGATATATGATATATGATATATATATATATATATATATATATATATATATATATATATATATATATATTTCTCTCAACATATTCGGTCCTGCTGACCCTTCACATTTCTGTATTCAGGCCACACTATTTACAGCTTAAAACACAGACGTATCATAACTTAATACTTGTTCTTAACCATGTATTTCATGTCCATTCACTTTCACTTATTCCTCCTCTTAATTTATCACTCTTATTATCGTACTTCACTTCTCTTATTCTCAGCTTCACCCCCACCTCTCTCTTAATTAACTAATAAATAATTATTTCTTGTGAATAACATAAATACATTTTAACTTATTTAATATAAAATAGCTAACCCTTGTTGGCATTTCAGGAAAAACATAACCTATTATTAAATTCATTACCTTAACACTTCCAACACAATCACAATAACGCTCGTACCCTAGAAAATTGTCCTCACTTGATTTATAATTTGGTCTTAGAATTCACTGATAGAAAAACAAATCCCAAAAATACTTTAAAAAGTGCATGAGTTAAATTCCATTTCTTCATTTGTGACTAACTCCACTATTATTTAATTCCACTTATACACCATTTCCTCAGATTATAAACTGTTTTTTCTTCCCTACTGTCCCCTCCTTTCACACTCCAACCTCGATTAACACACACTATATTTCCCCTTCTACTCCCCGCACATATTTCACTTCCTCTTCCTCCACTCTCTTCTTTCGTTGATTAAACATTTTTCTCTCACCCCCTTCTGCCTTCTAACTCCAAGGTCTCCTTAGCCTTGGGGTGACGTTATTAATCGTGTTCCTGATGACGAAGATTTCGTTATCGCCTGAATGGAATTTTCTGACAGTGATGATTTCTTCCGAGAGATTTACAAGTTTAAGAGGATAAATATGTTGAAAAATATTAAAGAAAAGCGAGGTAAACTCTAAACTTCCGAAAAAAAATGGGGATATTCCTTAGGTTACATGGCAATCTGATTCCATACTGGAGTTCGCAAGGACTCTGGTACTTAGCAAAGTACTCTTTCAAGGCTCCTTCAGAGTGACTAAAAATAGTCCGTAATGCAGGAAAGGTCCAGACTGAGATAAAATTTCATTCACATAGTGAAGATTAGGCGGAAGCTTCTCTCTTTGATCAATCGGGCGTGAACAAAAGTACGAAAAGATTTTCATTCAGTTTTTTTAGCTTATCACACATCACTTGGAATTTATGATATAATTAATGAACATAGGAATACTTAGTGTTAAACTGCAATTTACAGCGTCGACAGTAGCCTACACTTAAACACACCGCCCTAAATTCTTTTCAAAATGCATACCGATGAATGAAACATAACTCGAAGGCAATGTTTTTTTAATCCAAATGAATTATTCTAAAGTGAGTGTATTCATGTCAACAAAATACATACTTGCTCATACAATAATGTCAGAAGAAATACTTATTTTAGTGTCTATCCATGTTTCAGATACTTAAACACCCTGGAGGAGACAATGAATGTTCCTATATTTGGAATATTACTTATTCAGCTAATTACTCTTTGTACAATCGCTTTCTCCGTTATTGTGGTAAGTATTTATTTATTTTATTGGGTTATTTTACGACGCTGTATCAACATCTAGGTTATTTAGCGTCTGAATGATATGAAGGTGATAATGCCGGTGAAATGAGTCCGGGGTCCAGCACCGAAAGTTACCCAGCATTTGCTCATATTGGGTTGAGAGAAAACCCCGGAAAAAACCTTAACCAGGTAACTTTCCCCGACCGGGATTCGAACCCGGGCCACCTGGTTTCGCAGCCAGACGCGCTGATCGTTACTCCACAGGTGTGGACTTGTGGTATGTGTGCATTTTATAGTAATAATGTTTCTGATCATAATTGTTGCGTACGTTTAATTAAAATTATTATTAATTATTCACTCTTCTGTATACACTTTTAACACTGTCACTGATTAACTTTGTAATTTCTTCACTGTGTTAATATGAGGAATTTATCTGGCTGACTAGTTTCAAGTGATATTCCTCAAGTCTTTGGACAATGAAGAATACCACTTCGAAACTAGTCAGACAGGTAAATTCCTCATATTAACACAGTAAAATGTTACAACGTTCATCAGTGAGAAATTATTAATTCGTATACGGCACACACAGTCACCAATATCGAATATTCGCATTTTATTCAGTATTATTACATTTCCACACTATTTCAATCAGAAATAAAAAAGTACACTTTAGATATCCAATATGAAATACGATTGGTCACACAAAGTGAATACACAATTTTTGAAGTAATATTGTAATAGTACATTATCCAACGAGCCTATAATGGTAGTAATTAAGACGCGAGTATGTTTGTTTAAGAAACGAGCACAAGCGAGTTTCATAATTTTCATACGAGCGTCTTAATTACCATTATAGGAAAGTTTCATACGACCTTTTATGCTCGACCATATTTCTAACTTGAAATTATTTATAAGTATTCATGTTATGGTTAGGCCTATCTAAGTTAAGAGCGGAACTGATCTTCTAAATTGTGAGATGTGCGCAGACGCGAAAGTATTGATTTTTTCCGAGGGACGAATGTCATTGACCGTGGTATAATCTAGAGAATAACATGAACATTAATAATGATATAACCTGGAAAATGGTTTAGAATTGAAAAACGAGATGACAAATTGAATTTATTTGAATATTATTTACAATTAACGCTAATTATTATAGAAACAGAACATAACCTCCTGCGACAGTATCGGATTTCCAGCTTCCGTGACGTTTCGCTAATTGTCTTTCAATTGCATATCCGAGAATAATCGATACTTACGGTTTTATAATGGTACAATGGTGATTTCTCATTGGCTGAACAAGTGAACTATAATGAATATGTGTACTTTAATGACATGCATTAAAGGGCTACTACCAGGTGTATAATTACTACATTTCGGCATGGCCGAGCATAAAGATAATATGCTACAAGTAGTAATAAAATGAAACATTTTTTTGTAATTGACTGAGTATCCCGAAGCTCTAAACTATTAACATAAATCTTCACTTCAAAGAAATGGACTTAAACTATACCTATATTTTATGTTATATCGCTCAATGTCACTTAAGTTAAAAAGTAACAGTTCTTGCAATTTCAACTTTATAAAAACGAAGATTTTTGTTAAATGGTAAATTTTTTCCCGTCATGTATTTTACATAAGAAATAATTCAAGAACAGTTAAAGTTAAGTGTCACAAAAAATTAAATTATCTTCCGTGCAACACACGTTTCGAATGGGGTAATTTAAAGAAATGGAATAATTTAGAATTATCTCATTATACAGTACTCTTTTGTCTTGAGTGCAGGTTTTTTCAGTATTTACTTGTAATTTCAGAGTTGGGGCGATATCGTGGACATGGTTCAAGGTGCGACAGTCTATATAGTTATGCTGAGTTTAGTTTTCACGTTCTGTGGAATGGGTACTGTAGTAACAGATATGGTAAGTAGTTGTTTCATCCAATCCAACGGTCCAACGAACCTCAACCAAGAATTCAAGATAAAGTCGGAATTAATCTACCTTAAAAATAAATTAAATGAAAATATTTTTAATCTTCCAAAAGTAAAATAAAGTAAAATTATTCCAATTGGAATAATATTATTATTATGAAATTGAATATTTTATTCTGGTTCAACATATAAAGCAAACTGAATTCCACTTTAAAATGTGTACTGTTTACTTTATCATCCGATTGAGGTTGTGGCTGATACGTACAGTTTCCCTGGAAAAGAATGAGACGATTGAATATTCTTAAGTCTCAGATGTAAGACACTGCGCATGATCGGAGACCAGAACACTGATACACAAGATAACGAATATTGAGTTACTTAAATTCAGGCTATTTGCTTTGTTACTAGCACCGTTCCGAAAAAATTCACTTCAAAAACTACAAAAAATATGATAATATTACGTAAATAAAAGATAAATATATACATAAATCATGTAGTTAAATCGACAATGGACTTTCATGACTAGATCGACACTCCGCACAGAAAGGAAAGCTTTCGTGTCGTTTCAGTAGCTCAGACGCTAAGACTTCTGCGTGTTGTGTAGAAGAGAGCGAGTTCGATATTTAGTCTATATCAACGACTTTTTTTTGTCTAAATAACGTTGAAATAGCTAAGTAACGTTGAAATAGAGTTTTATAAAGTCCTCAGATTAAGTGTTAAAGATCACAGACAACACAAAATTACAAGTTATAATATTATAAACGTTTATATATATATATATATATATATATATATATATATATATATATATATATATATATATATTAAAAACTAACAATTTAAATAATTTAGAGTCTTTAGGCTATTTCATTTGCTGAGTAATTATTACAATATTTTATTAGTAGCTTTCCCATATGTGTAATAAATGCACTCGCACAAAACAATTTTTGTTAAAACTGTGGCTTTGGATTATTTCATTCCCACCCGTTCAGTTGATTTTAACTATTTTATCTACGTGTTTACAATAGTGTTTAATTTAATGTGCATTCAATTTTATTCATGTTATGATTGAATGAAAAAGCACTGTTGTAGTTATTGAATAATTATATATATTAATACTCTGCAGTATATTTTGCAAAATCTTGAATGTTTAAGTTGTCAATAATATTTCCGTACTATATACTATAAGACGTTAAAAGAATTTGCAATAGATCTGGGATCCTCTACTTTATAATCACTGGTTTTAATGAAAAATATTTTTTTTCTTAGGATATCTACAAGTTTAACTTGAATAATATTCCGAATAGCTTTAATTGCATTATCTGAATTTTGTACTTTTCTATTCAAATGTATTCTATTTCCCTTTTTCATAATTTTTGATAAATTACACTGCACTTCTTGTAGTATTTAAGAACATGAGGATCATTACATTGCATCTCATTACATATAGATTCTTCTTTTTAATACATGAGATTTTTAAGTCCCTGCGTTATCTACATGTTTTTACTTTTGAATTTTTTCACAACACTGAGTGGAGAACATCCACTGAAGTGATTCTGAAATTAAGTGAAAAATAAATACATTTACTCTTAATATTAGTAGTACCAGTATCATATACGTTTTTCCAAGATTCATTTTGTAGACATAAATGTAAATAATCACTAAATACAGCATTTACGACCCTTTTTTAGTTTTTAAATTAATATTCTGAAACTATTCAGTGACATTGGAAACACTTAGGATTTGTTTATCATATTCCGACAAACCATTGATTATAGATTCTGTCGAATAGAAATTCAGTCTAATTCTGTGTACAAAACTTTTATCAAAAGCTGTGCTACTTCAATTTGTATGCTGGTGGGAAAATTAGTCTACGACTAAGGTTTTCAGCTTCAAGGAGTGAATTTAATTTATTTTTACGGAAAAGTTCCGAGAGATAATCTATGTTTATGTCACTAAAGATCACAAATTCCGTGTGAGATTTCTAAGGTCTTTTCTTTACAAATTCAATGTTGGTTATAAATATTAATAAATAATGTAACAAATATGAATGATTGTAGTTATAATCTGATTTACATTATAAAAAGCAAGAAGTTACATTCCTCGGCAAGATTCGAACTTTCGATGTTTGGTTTTGTCGTCCAGCGCTTGAGTACGGACCTATTCAATGCTTATGTTAATAACCTACAATTTAGCTGTAGAAATGTGGTGTCATAACTTGGGGTTTGTTTACTTAATGTAATTAGATTTAATTTGATTAGTTTCGTAAAAATTGGATTTCCTGTTATATCCTCTTATTTAAATATTTAAGTTAGATTTGATTTATTAACTCTTACTGTGCAAAATGACACTTATTTCAATAATTCTATAGCCTATCACGTTAAATAGTCATTGTCTACACTGAAGTATTATCGTCATCCCTCATTTCTCATCGTAATGGCGAACCGACTGACATGAGACAGTGAGTTATAGCTCTAGTTGAGGCTGGACATAGGGCTAGATCTGCTGGCCGTTTGGTCGATGTTCCTGGAAGTACAGCCTAGAGGTGGGTTCATCGTTACCAAAATTAAGGCGATGTCGAAAATCGCCCTATTCCTGGGCGTCCGCGAATTTCTTCATTGGAAGAAGATGCTTTCTTATTCGAGACAGTTTTACAGGACCGCTTTTGGACAGCTAACGAAATAAGAGCAGCGTCTAACTTTCCCGGTTCTTCACAAACTGTGATCAGCAGGTTGAGGAACCGCGGTATTAGGAGCCGGAGGGCTGCGCAAATGGAAATATTGGGGAAAGCACAAGCTGTCGACCGTCTTGCATTCGCTACCAATCGAGTGGATTTCGATTGGAGAAATGTAATATTCTCCGACGAAACAACCATCTCGAGTGATTACGAAGGTCCTGTCCGTGTCTATCGTGAGGATGGTCTCCGACATGATCAACGCTATGTGCACCGACATGAAAGATGGGGGCACTTTAGCATATCGTGTTGGGGGAGGATGTCTTACGATCGACCTGGCGTTATAGAACGCATCGATGGCCGGTTTAATGCGGGAACTTACGAGCACATTCTGGAAAATATATTCCTTCCTTCCGCCCGAGATCGTTTTCCTGAAGGAACATTGCTGTTCCATGCAGGATAACCATCCCGTGCACTATGCCGCAAGCATTCAAAGATGGTTTCAAAGGAGACCCAAGATCGAAATCATTCATTGGCCTCCGAAGTCACCTGATTTGAATGTCATCGAAAATTTATGGGCGGACTTGAAAAAGAGAAGAATAGCCACCTATGCCCACCGACGCCCTCGAAATCGAGACGAATTTTGGAATCAAGTTGTTGACACCTGGGAAGATCTCGCCGGGGATCAGAACTTATTCCACAATCTCGTAACATCCATGCCGGATTGACTTAGAGCTGTAATAGAAGCTGATGGCATGTGGACAAGATTTCAAGTTAACAGATCTGTTTTTGTGTCTTATGATTTTTGTTTGAGGAAGAATACTTTTAACTTCCAAGTAAGATTTATTTTTTTGACGAGGTTCAGCCCACTTGTAAGACCCAGAAATTGGGCATAAATTATTCCATATTTTTCGACAAATTAGACAGTCGAGGAACTCTGAAGAAATTAATCACACCTCAATAAAAAAAAAATTACCTGGGATCGAACACGAAATGTTTCGGTTATACAGTGGAACCGACACGCTACTATATGAGCTACCGAAACAAGACAGTGACAGCAGCAGTCCAGAATGTAGATCCCATAGCAGGCGTTTGCCATTCGGAACAGAGAAGGAATGATATTTTGTGACTCGAGCTATGTTGTGAAATCGTGGCCTTAAATGATTATCTTCTTCGTGATCCTTATTCTGGTCCTTGTTTTTGTGGTGGTCCTTGTAAAAATTCTTGTTATATTTGTCATGGTACGTATGGTTACGTTGATATCAAGTGTAGAACTTTAACTTCTGACGACCAAGAGTCGTCTCATTCCTTTTAAGGGTAACTGTACATCTTTTATATCAGCAGGGCTAAGAATTGTATGCCGTTACATTGCGCTTCATGCGCCTCTGACTTCAGGTACCAGCACGTAATTGCGTTGGGGTGGGGGATTTACGTGTGTTTCGTTCATCAGTGAAGTTTAGTTGATCGGTTACATTACGACCGAATACTGCTGTTCGTATCAAACAACATTCAACGTCTTGTAAAGAAGAACTATAGCAATGTGCCGAGGATGAAATTTGTGACTTAATTTCAAATGAGGACATTTGTAATAATGATGCAGATTTTGAGATAAATACTACTTCTGTAAAATGTTTCAAGTATTTCCCTATTGTTTCTGCAGAAGTGGAACTAAGTTTCCCTAGATGTAAGGCTGTGTTTTCTAGCAACAGGCAATCATTTCCCT
Source organism: Periplaneta americana (assembly GCF_040183065.1). Classification (NCBI taxonomy): domain Eukaryota; kingdom Metazoa; phylum Arthropoda; class Insecta; order Blattodea; family Blattidae; genus Periplaneta; species Periplaneta americana. The sequence goes on along the minus strand of NC_091124.1, from coordinate 76,587,735 downwards.
TTGAAAATTTGAAAATGTGGTTTGTTATTCACTGCAACAATATATGAAATGAAAAATTATGTTAAACAAAAACGTAATACCTATCATATTAACACAGTGAAATAATAAGGCTGATACTTGTCAATGTTATATTAGGTGCATTTTCTACAGACATAAAATAGCATGTAGTCAATTATATTGTGACGAACCGAATAGCTAGAACACGAAATATGAAAAAATGTAGTAAACAAGATGAAAAAATACTAGATAAATAATGGATATTTAGCTGCATGTAAAATTTGTGACAATTTCTAATGAGGAAATTTATAATAATGACACAGATTTTGAAATAGATAATGCTTGTGTAAAATATTTCATATAGTCTATGTCCTCATTGTTTCTGCAGAAGTGAAATAAAGTTTTTCTATATGTAAAGCTGTGTTTTCTAACAGGCAATCATTCTCCTTTGAAAATTTGAAAATGAGGCTTGCTATTCACTGCAATAATATATGAAATGAAAAATTATGTAAAACAAAAACCTAATACACCATCATATTAACACAGTGAAATGATAAGGCTGATACTTGTCAATGTTATATTAGGTGTATTTTCTACAGACAGAAAATAAAATGTCTTGAAAATAGTACAATTTTTCTTTAACAAAGAAAATAATGTTATGTTTTATTTAATGACGCTCGCAATTGCAGAGGTTATAACAACGTCACCGGATGTGCCGGAATTTCGTCCCCCAGGAGTTCTTTTACAAGCCAGTAAATCTACTGACATGAGCCTGTCGGATTTAAACACACTTAAATGCCATCGACCTGGCCCGGGATCGAACCCGCAACTTTGGGCATAGAAGACTAGCGCTATACCAACTTGCCAACCAGGTCTACAAGAAAATGTCTTTAATTTTTTTTCTTTAGCAGATAGTTGTGTTTCAAAGTCAAAGGAGTGACTTTCAACCACCCAAATGCTGAGGATTAACTTACCGTGATAATAAGCATGAGTCCAAACGAACGAAAGACAATGCGTTAACTCACCCTAACTCTGAGACGTACTCAAAGTCAGAGGCGCACAAAGCGCACTGCTAGTATAATGGCATATATTTCTCAGGCCTAATTATCAGGCAGTACATCTCACTTGAAGATATGTGATAGAAAGAACAATTTTTGTTTGCATCTGAAGCCCGATTAGTGTAATATGTACCTAGTAGGCGATGTGGAGGGGGAAAGGAACTGGCCACCCTACCCCATTATCTTCTGGCCTAGTTAGCTCATAAGTGGTGCCTTCTTCGTATCACTCGTGAGGTTCAAACTCTGTCCTCGGACAGTTGACTAAACAACAGTTTATTTATTAGCTGTTCCTGTATTATTTATTAATACTGATATTTTTAATATTAATATTCTTATTTATTAATTATGCTCAAATTTCCACTAACACTCGCTAGTAACTTTCCCTTCGGTAGCTTCTTCTGAGGTAAAACATGTTGTTAGTATAACAGTTTTGAAGTAACTGTCAGATGTAGTATCTGTCAGTACCGAAATTTGAAAAAAATATATATTCAAAAGACAGCTAGAAAATCACTGTAATCCACTAGCATATGAAGTAGTAGGGAGAAAATTGATAGCTTCTTCCTCAAGGTGAATAAGACGCAAACTAACACCACCTTGATGGATTATTTCAGAACGAGAGCTTGAGGGAGGTGGCCTGGTCTTCTGACTGGGTGGGCACGCCCCTTTCTTACCAACGATGTATCCTATTCATCATAGCGAACTCCAACCAGGAATTCCACCTCACTGCCGGAAAGTTTGTTCCTTTATCTAATTCTACCATGATGAGTGTAAGTGTAATTGCTGGGCTAATAAATTAGGAATTGAAGATGTCAGTATCCTCTTCACACATAAATGAAACTTGTAATACAGTAGATGCATGCTCACTATCGACGAAATGAAGTTCACAAAATATATCCAGGAAAATGGAAAGGTATCACTTTCTATTTATAATTCATAGGTATTGCGTTAGTGTAGTGTAATGTCAGAGTTGTAAGCTCCAAAACCGGTTGTGGAGGTAGATCGGAGCGTGAACTTGCTTATGTCTGTGGAAACACCGTAGCACGCAACCAGTCTAGTGGAGCGCTCCGTTCCGTTTAGTCTCTGTCTGACTACGCTGCGTTATACTCGTATGCATGTGCCTTGCCTCACAAGAACTAGTCCACCGCTGTGGAGTAACGGTTAGCATGCATGGCCGTGAAACGAGCGTGCACGATTTAATATCCTGATTGGGACAAGTTACCAAGTTGAGGTTTTTTCCGGGGTATTTCCCTCGACTCATTAAAAGCATAATTATGCTAAGTAACTGGACTCATTTCGCCGGCATTATCACCTTCATCTCGCTCAGATGCTAGATAGCCATAGTATAGGCTACAGCGTAGCGAAATAGCATATTAAAAAATCACAAGAGCTTGTCCAAAATACTCGTATACACTGGGGAGAAGTTTCTTGGCCCACTAACCAAAAATCACCAGCTTAATGTTTTCTTATATTATATAAGGATCATTTAGGAATATCTCGACAAATTGCGGGAAAATGATAACTTTGAGACCAATTTATGCAAATTTTGTTCTAATTTTTTACCCCAATATATATGGATATATTTTCCGTAGATTTAATATAAATGGTTCAATATGATCATTTTGTATCAGTGCATTTTAAAATACATAAATTGGTGTCGAAGTGTCGACTTCTTCCATAATGGGGGAGATTTCGATAAAATATTACAAACAAAGGAAACACTTTTTAAAGCCAACATTTACAATACAAATTTTTGTCTTGAAATATTTATAAATATAAACTCGCTTTGAGAAGCCATTTTTTGGTATTATCCAACCACTGAATACAAAGTTCTCTAGCAGTGTCATCGTATTAATACCCCACTATACGCGGCACGATAGTTTCTTTTTTTAACCGTACAGAATGTTTCATGAACTAACTCCCTCCTCTACACACTGAGCAATAGACTGCTTACTTCTATGGGAAAGGCTATGGAAGTATTAGCAGCGAAACTGGCTGCAGGTTTTCAAAGGAAGTATCAGTAGGTGAGAAATTAGGCAAGCCTAAATGCCTTTGTGCAGATGGTGTCTGTGGTGTATCTTGAACGCGAATTTCACACATCAATTTTCGGCTAAAAACAGATCGTACACAAACATGTTATCCTGCATTACATCAGGATGTCAATTCTCTTACGCCATTAACTGTTAATAAAATCCATGTATCATTTAAAACCAAGTCGAAGGATACGCCGAACTAATTGATCTTCCATATTTGTATAGAGACTTGTGTCTCTTCCTATTTTTCCGGTATAAATAAAAATAAAAATATAAAGTTTAACGTGGATTAAATTTTGTTCAATGGAACATGAGTAGTTTCATACACGTAGGCAGGCACATAGAAAGGAAAGCAGATATAGTCGGGAAATGTGTCACCACAGTCTAGTATATACAGTCACGAAGCTCAACACGTAGTAAATATGCATCCATAATAGTTGCTAGCCACTAGGATCTCTAATATCGCCTCATTACAGACAACGCGAAATAGTACCGGCACAGTCTATTGTTCCTAGTACCCTCACAACGCAAGCTTCGTGACTGTATATACTAGACTGTGGTGTCACTAAAAATTCTATGAATAATTTCGAACTTTTCTAAGAGTAAAAACATAAAAATTTTGGTAGAAAAAGCCCCCCCCCCCACAAGGACCCCAAACGAAATCAGGGAGAACTTGACATATGTCGACATCTCCCTAAAACACAATGTCGAAATCTCCCCCAGATACCCCTTCATTCAAAAGATAACAGCATACTTGAAACAAAGATAGCTGCTTGAGGGTAATAACTTTGGCGCCTTTACTAACCTGTAAAATGTATATACAATAATTTTGTGCATTTACTAATATCACTCATATCCAGTGAAAGTACAACAAACTGACGATTGTATATTATATTTCATGACCGTAAATGATAGTGTAACTCACATTCATTTTGTTTATTGCCTTCTGTGAACGTAAAACACAAGTTGAAGTCATGAGATTCACTTACACAGAAATTAAACACACAATCAACACAAATCTCATGTAGTTTCACTTTTTCATTAGGAACAGTGCTCGCAATAGCTAATTTTCTTGTAAGTGTCGAGACCTCCCAAATGTTGAGATGTCCCAAAATGGTCCTATATTGTATGGGTTTCAGTTGAAGGGTTGAAAAATTCCTGCACGTGCTTAGATCACCGATATCGACTCATTGTAATATCTCAAAATTCTCACGTGGGGGAGGAATATTCTGATAAATTTTGCCTCAAACTACCTATTATAAAATTTTTAATTTTGAGGATATGGAAAAATTAAAATATTGTTGAGCAACAGTAACAAAAAAATATAAATGACACTCTGGAGGAAATTAAATGCAGAATAAATATGGGAAATATTGTTCGGTTGAGAAGCTATTGTCATCCAGTCTGCTCTCAAAAAGCTGAAAGTTAGAATTTATAAAACAATTATATTACCGGTGTTCTGAATGGTTGTGAAACTTGAACTCTCACTTTGTGAGAGGACCAGATTTGAGGAGCGTTTGAGAATACGTTACTTAGGAAGATATTTGGGGCTAAGAGGGATTAAGTTACAGGAGAATGGATAAAGTTACACAAAGCAGAACTGAACGGATTGTATCCTTCACCTGACATAATTATGAATATTGAATCTAGACGTTTGAGATGGGCACAGCATGTAGCACATTGGGGGAATCCAGAAATGCATATAGATTGTTACTTGGGAGATCGGAGGGAAGAAGACTTTTGGGGAGGCCGAGACATAGATAGAAGGATAATATTAAAATTAATTTGAGAGGGGTGGGATATGATGATACAGACTGAATTAATCTTGCTCACGATAGGGACCGATGGCGGGCTTATGTGAGGGCAGTAATGAAACTCTGCGTTCCTTAAATGCCGTAAGTAAGTTACTTTTAAATGCCGTAAATGTACGACAAATAATTTCCAGCTTTATAAACGTTTCGGAAAACATACAATGTTAATGCATCAATATGCACTTAAAAATATACCGCCCTCGACTAAAATCACGTTTCATTCGTGGTCCGAATGCAGAAAACGGTAAAAGAATAATAGTGTTGATCTCTGTGAAATAATACTAGGCCTGTTTGCCACAAAGTTTCTGTAACCAGCAAACAACGCATTACCAACTTCTCATTATGCAAGTTCTGCAACTCTAGGGCCCGGTTTCTTCAACCTTTGTTAAAATGTTCTTAACATAGCGTTGATTAACTGTAAGTTAAAAGTATAAATTGCTGTTAAAAATATTGGGTTTCTTCAACTTTACATTTCACATTTTAACATTCTGTTTGTTAACTCACTGTCAGGACCAGAAATTCTAAAGTTTAACAATAACCTATAACCAGGCTCAATTCTGTTTTCTGAACTCTAACAATTGCCATTCTCGCTTGTTTCCGTTGTTTGATTCAGAGAGGATAAAAGTCTTTCTATTCTCTCAAGTTTGATTTATGCTTCTTTCCATCGACTGTATCACAATAGCATGGAGCGGCGTATTGCCGTATTGGTATTGCTGTTGTGGAATGGAAAACACTGGACTAAAAGAAATCGTGGGACTAAATTCTCTTCGTTCGAAAGAAGCCTTCTACTGGAAATAATTTTACAGTATAAACCAATTATTGAGAATAAAGAAACAAAGCGAAAAGTAAGGCTTGGCAGAAAATAGCCTATACCTTTGTATTAACTTCTGTTCTGTCAAATCACTGAAATTATCAGCTCTGTTTATACATTCATGGATATCATTTTTTAGATAATCAAGATATAGAAGTTCAGCATCTAACCCAGCACCCATATTGAATATTTCTATGCTAACAGAAAGTTAAATTATTTAATTGCATGAAATTGAGCAGTTTAATTAACATTGGTTTTAACAGCCTGTTATTACTAACGTTAAGTTTACAGTTAAAATGGAATAACACACTGTTATAATTTAACTAAGGTTGAAGAAACCGGGCCTATAACAGGCATGTCAAGCGTGGGCATTTCTAGCCTTTAAACGAGGTGTAACAGTAGTGTAGAATCTCTTTTAAATATGTGCCTGCACGCGATTTTGTATATGTTATGTCTTCTTACTCCTCTTCAAAAGATACATGTCCGCACTTGACATCCCTACTCTATACTATTTACCTACAGTCATAGAGGCTAATTTTTTTTTTTTTTGTTCACAGATTCTGAACGAGTCTCTATCCTTCTTCATGTTTTTACTCACCGTGAAGGATCAGAAAAAGGAAATTGACAACGAATAGCTTGCAAATGCTCACTCATTGCACGTATTATTCCACATTAACCAAAGCCTCAGTAACACCGAAAATACTGCGAATGCTTTAAATTCATATGCTATAAAATGAAATAATATTCATTGTTTGTATTTCACTTATGTACTATTTCGAGAAATTAAAAATTTATCCTGTCTTCTACTGTTAGATATAATACACTGCAATATGATTGCATAATAAAAAATTTTATTTCTCAGTCCTCAGAATATCTAAGTAAACTGTTCTGATTTCAGTTACTAGAAACTAGATAATGTCTTTACATATATAGTCTACGAAAGTTTGAACATTACAAGAGTGTCGTTATGATTAGAGCTCTTATAACTTTCCTTTTTGTTTTGCAACCCAAGCGCGCTCCAGGTATTTCGAGCTGAATATTCAGTAATGGATGAAATACAGCCTGTACGACGAGGATTTGAAGGAGGAAAAAGAAAATATGAATTAATAAATCTTATTTAGCACTATCAGCAACTGAAAACTTCCAAGTTTTAATTGATATAGGTTATTATTATTATTATTATTATTATTATTATTATTATTATTATTATTATTTTCACCGCTCTGTATTAACAGCCAGCATGTCTGGCCATGAAACGAGCGGGCTCGGGTTGAAATCCTGGTTGGGACAAGTTACATGGTTGTGATTTTTTCCGTAGTTTTCCCTCAACCCAATAGTAGCTAATGTTGGGTAACTTTCGGCGTTGGACGCCGGACTAATTTCGTTGGCATTTTCACCTTCAACTCATTTAGAACGCCATATAACCATAGCAAATGAAAAAGCGTCGTAAAATAACCAATTATTATTATTATTATTATTATTATTATTATTATTATTATTATTATTATTGCTCTTTTGCAATTTGATAGTTCAAACACGTTATCTTTTTGCGACACACTTGCACACTTTTCAATGGAACTTAGCAAGTTATGAAACATTCATGAAGTTATTCAATGAAAATGAACTTGTAATTGAACGCCCTCGAAGAAAAATGTCGACAGAAACGGACAAAAATACAAGACCCCAATTTGTCTACACAAACTTGTTTAAGAAATAGAAGGAAATTGCGAAGATTTTGTTCCCAGAAATGTTAGAAACACCTAACATAATCTGTAAGTTGTATCACTGGGATATACATATACTCAAATATGAAGAGCATATTATACTGAAAGAGATTCCAAATTTACTTAAATTTAGAACGGGGTAGTACAACAATCGCTATTTACGGTTTCAAATATATTATTGTCCAAAGCACAAAATATTAGCAATATAATAAGAGATCGTATCTCGATCACTGTTTGGAGTTCTAATAATTTCACTCTCTAAGAATATATTTTAACTTAATATACGGATTTCTTAAACAATATTGCAAAATAAAAATCTTAAAATAGTTATTGGCTCTTTTCTCACAGACGAAGTGAGCAGTATAGACATTACAAATACTTCTGACTCGCACCAGAAAATATAAGAAAAGTTTAAATTTCGAAATGCACAGACATTGTAAAATGTACTATAAATAATAGCATGGATTATTTTAATAGAAGTAACTTTGCGTCTAAAGCATTGTTAAACTGTTAAATCAAATATATGCAATATTTCCATGTAGCTGTGCCGGACAGAGAGTGCAGGAGGCCTCTAGAATTATTGAGAGTATAACCACAAAGACGGAAAGGCTCCGGTTCATGTATAATACTAAACAAATTATTAGTAATATTTTGATAATCAGAAGAGTTCTTCACTGTCTCTATGTCTATTATAATTGCAATTCCGGCGAATCCGTGATCTATTAGTTGCAGGGATGTGGAAATCGACATGGCCCTTAAACTTATAAAATTATATCGATTTAATAAATAATGTAAGAATATATTTCAACTTCCTGTATAATTAAACCGAACAAAGCAACAAAGTTTACTTCGCATCTCTTATGAAACAATTCCTCTTTTAACTTCTAATTATTTCTTTTCACAAGGTGGTTTTTAAAGTTTAATGACTGTTTAAAGAGCGAAAATGTACCTTCAAAATTTAATTTGTATTTGCAGCAAAGTCGACAATCCATATGGAATCGATATGAGTAATCAACAGTTATACGTATGATTTCTAAGAAAAATGATGACCGAAGTCAAAATGCGAGTCATTCCCCTTAATGAAATAATTTTTCCGACACCTACATGGGCTACATGCATGTAAAAGAATAAACAAATCACATATTTGTTCCTTTTGAAAAAATAAACGCTGTATCACGAAACATGACTCCACCACTGATGCCCACTCAAATGTTATGAATGAATGACATACTGGTGCTTGCTTAGAGCGTATTCCGAATCTCACCGGTGAGCAATCATATGGCATCACGGTGTTCCGAATTTCACCGATGACATCATTGATGCTCCACCGGTGTCGCACCGGTGCCATCAGCTTGCAGAGGTGGTGGCAGTCTCCATCAGCCGCCATCAGTGAATCTGATTGGTTCTTGTAAAGGGCGGGAATTAGCAGACGAATGACATCGTGCACTGTTGTGTCATGGCGGTGTGTTCTGCTGTATTGTTTGTAATGAGCACAACGTAAAACAATATGTTAATGGCTTATAAGCGAACATGTCAACGGACCAGTTATTACTACTGGTTCAAGAAATAAATTGTTTATGCTCTCTTTTCTTTGAACGAGATGGCAGTACGGAAATTTTTCTAGCGTAGCACAGACAACAACTTACACAGTCGCCATGACAGCCATTAATCCTTCCAGCAGTTTTGTTCTTAATTCGCTGCAGCGTGACGTCATTGCTGTCCACCGATCCTGTGAGATTCGGAATACGCTGTTAGTAAAGGTAAGCAAGTCGTGGTAGTGGGTGGAAGAGTTTAAACCACGGACAGAGAGGAGGGAACAAAATGAGGCACTTTTCCGGGGTTTTCCCTCAACCCAATATGAGCTAATGTTGGGTAACTTTCGGTGATGGACCACGGACTAATTTCACCGGCATTATCACCTTCATCTCATTCAGACGCTAAATAACCTGACATGTTGATAAAGCGTCGTAAATAAAAATATTCATGTAAGTGTAGGCCTACCGTATCTTCCCTTTCAATCCGGTATAGCATAGTTGCGCCCCGCAGTCAATTGGGAGACCTAGGCATGGCATAATTGCGCCCCGAAGAAAACAGGTAGCAGAAGGGACATGGCACAGTTGCGCCCCGGAAAAATCAGGTAGCAGAATGGACATGGCACAGTGGGCAGGGCATAGTTGCGCCCCACGGTCAGATAATATACAGCAGATAAAAAGGGTCCCTATTTTGTGGGCATAATTGCGCCCCGTTCCCATCAGGTAGAGAAAAGGGGCATGACATAGTTGCGCCCCGATGAAATAGGTAGAGAAAAAGATACTATGGAAACTCAAGCCTCGTAATCAACCAACCTTATTGATTTCTTATGCGATTTAATATTCATAATCGATATCGTCAAAATGAACACATTAAGTTAGCAGTATTTTATTAATTGTTTTTCTACTGTTTTGCAATGATTATCGAAAGCCTACTGTTAAAATGAACACCATGAATTTGGCAGTACTTTACTAACTGTTTTTCTACTGTTTATGCAGTGATTATCAATAGCCTACCGTTAAAATGAACACCATGAAGTTGGCAGTACTTTATTAACTGACATATTCAAATGAGTGAGTCTTTGGAATATGGGGCCTTAGCAGTCTTTGACATTTTATTAGTGATTTTCACACCGTCTGTGGCGTATAGTGAGGTTAAATTAAAATGAATGTTAAGTTTAGTGAAAAGGGTGAAGAGTTATTAATTCACAATGGTTCTAAGTTTCAATTTTCGAAACCCTGTACCATAGGGTTAAGATATCGATGTACAAACAAAAAATGCAGTTCATTTATTGTGTGTGATCGATAAAAAAATGTTATTTTAAATAGCAAAATTGATCATATGCTAGGCCTACCTGATTTCAATGCAGCTATCACTGTAATATTTTTAAGTAATTTATTTATTTTATAACAATCACTTTCGTGTGTACTATGCCCATCGGGGCGCAACTATGCGATGTCCATTCTGCTACTTGATTTCTTCGGGGTGCAACTATGCCGGGCAGGGCATAGTTGCGCCCCACGGTTAGGTAAGATGCAGGAGATAAAAAGGGTTCCTGTTTTGTGGGCATAGTTGCGCCCCGTTCCCATCAGGTAGAGAAAAAGGGCATGGCATAGTTGCTCCCCGATGAAATAGGTAGAGAAAAAGACATTATGGAAACTCGAGACTCGTAATCAACCATCCTTATTGATTTCTTATTCGATTTAATATTCATTATCGATACCGTTAAAATGAACGCAATGAAGTTGGCAGTACTTTATTAACTGTTTTTCTACTGTTTATGCAGTGATTATCGATAGCCTACTGCTCAAATGAACACCATGATGTTGGCAGTACTTTATTAGCTGACATATTCAAATGAGCGAGTCGTTGGTGTATGGGGCCTTAGCAATCTTGACATTTTATTAGTGATTTTCACACCGTCTGTGGCGTATAGTGAGGTTAATTTAAAATGAATGTTCAGTTTAGTGAAAAGGATAAAGAGTCAATAATTCACAATGGGTCTAAGTTTCGATTAGGGTTAAGCTATCGGCGTGCAAACAAAAATTGCAGTTCATTTATTGTGTGTGATCTATAAAAAAGTGTTATTTTAAATAGCAAAATTGATCACATATCACCTGATTTCAGTGCGCTACCACTATAGATCTAATATTTTTAAGTAGGCCTAATTTATTTATTTCATGACAATCACTTTCGTGTGTACTATGCCCATCGGGGCGCAACTATGCCACATCCATTTTGCTACCTGATTTCTTCGGGGCGCAACTATGCCATACCGTTTCAATCTGCAGGATTATTTCTGTGGTGTTTGGGTAAAAAGAGATAAGTCATAAAAATGAATTCGGAGATAAATGAAAATTAAACTTGGAACCCTTATTGCAAATAATTTTCTACACAAATAAAACACGTCAACTACTTGTATCCTTTAATTTTTGTACACCCACTTGTATAATTTAACTTGTGTGTTCATCTGGGAAACAAAATTCCAAGTGGAAAAAAATGACTTATACCCCTTTATCTAATACCACGGATTTGATTTCCACTCTGTACAGAGAAATAAGAAGTTACAACTTTACTTGTATGAATATACTTTACCAATATGGTATTATACCTTTTAGGACTTTAAATTAAATTAAATAAATTTAATAGTAGGATATTGTGTCTGAGCAAGAGTCGATAATGGAGAAATGAGAATAACGATAAAATCTTGATTGTCACACTACACCTGAACCATTGCCTATAGCTTAAGAAAACAGTTTTATTGGTAGGGGGAACGGTTTCCGATCCAAAACATTGGTTTTAGGTTAGGCATAGCCAGTATGTTGCTCCGATAACGCACAAGCCGATTAAATTCTTCGGCAAGCACGGAATAATTTTATATACAATGAGATTTCTTAGATTACAGAGAATGCTCTGCTCTTGAATATGTCGTCTTGGCAAGACAATTTTTTAATAAATAAAAGAATTAAAACCATATTATGCTACTGAAATAACATAAGATAACTACTTAATTCATCTAATGTTACTTCTTTCCTTAATGTCTTAAGGAAATCAAACATTACCTCTAAAGCGGCGGCGAAATATAGTAAAATGTGTCGCAACAGCAGATTATGAAAATTTTCGGCTTTAATTATAATCGATATGTTGGTTTACTGTACGAAACACTAGCCCCGAGTAATGAGATACTAATGGAATTATGATATTCTGATAAATATGTTAAACATCTCTCTTACCCAAAGGATGATCCACAATCATGAAAAAAAAAAAGTTTATACAATTGTGATAAAAGAGCATTTGTTGGTGCACGCAATTCGAGGACATGTCAAGTAGGGGAAAGTCTTCATACCCCTATGCTACCCCACCACAAAACTTCCAACAGTTTGGTTTACTTCCATAGTATATATATAGGTTACTGGTAATATTAAAGTAGGTACATTTTGTATACATCGCGCAGTATTGAATTCAGTCAGTAAGCGTCAGGTATTGGAAAGAAGAAGTCCAGAAATTGAGTCTTCGAACTGCTATCAGTGTAAAAGTGTTATTGCAACAACATACGTTAAACAATATTTAATTACATCGTTAATAAATGGCTAATCCGAAATTTCTAACAGAAGACATAACAGAAAAACGATTCCGTGATTTGTTATTCATTTACAGATTTGGATCTGTTCCTTTTGGTATTAAAAATGTTTCAAAATTACGTTCACTGTACAGCGCAATTGTATCGGTGTGTTTTTTCTCAATGTATGTGGCAGAATGGCTAGGGGTATTCCAGAGCGACGAATTGAAACATATGATGAAGATGTTACGATTCGCTATTCCCCATACTTTCGTCGTTCTTTTGGATATAATTTTCAGGTAAAGTATAAGTTTTCGTAAGTACAACGTTGACATCAATTACAATGAATAGATTCACTGGTATGTAATTCTTTAACAAAATTAAAGTTACCGTTCACACCACATTGCAGAATGTCATCGATATTATTACATCATGTGGCACAAATACTAGTTACTTTCTAATAGGAAACAAAAAATATTTTATGTCCGATGTTTATCGGGATGTGTTTCTTTTTATCTCTCTATTGAGACCAGAGATCGCGTTTTGTGATATTTTTGTGTTTTCTGTAACTTCTGTTTTGCATTATCTTGAACAATTTTCCACATGTTCCATTACTTTCGAGCGAAATATATTTTCAAAATACTATGGTAATTAGGCGTTAAACGGACCGAAAAATTATGTTCTATCTTCAAATAATAATCGATTGACGAAAATAGTGAAGATCAAGAATGGCTGCTAAATTCGGGAAATTGTAAATTATATATTTTTCTAGGTTATTTCTCACAGTTAAATCAAGTGAATTTTTACATATAATTAATGTATTAATCTGAAAATTTGAATCAATATAAATATGTTCATTTAATGTACTAATGTTCTGAACACAGTAAAAATAGATCCTTGTCATCTTTAAATTAGAAGACGAATTATAAAATGTTTTTAAATTATTTTTTCTCAAAACAGACAACACATTTATGTATATTTCTGCTTTGCAAGGTCTTCTACTCGAGGACAAAATATTAGTTAACGTTCAATTTCGTGAGCTGATTATTTATTTATTTTATTGTTAGTAAGTTTGAAATAAATACAAGTTAATAAATACAATGAAATAAAAACTAGCCCACTCCTGGATGAGTAAGACTAGTGCTCAGGAGGGGATTCCAATAGAGCCAAAATAAAATTAAAACTGACAGTGAATACAGAATAAAAAGTGTTTAATATGTTTAAACCAAAACTATAAATCCAATACAATTTTTTTATTAATTTGGAGAGGATTCGTGGTTAAAATAATATTGAAATAAAATTTGTTTAATAATCTGGAACATTGACTCATGCTATGATAAAAAGCTACACTGGTTTTACATTTTGGTTCAGACAAACGCAGAGAATTCATATTTTTAGTTTTATATTTACGTATATACCCTTCAAAGTTATTAAAATTTCTATGAAAATATTTTAATAAAAGAAACTAATACATTTGCTTAATGTTGAAACCTTCAAATATTTTTTATCAGAAATTCAGTTGGGTAAGTTTTTTGCTTTTTTTAAACAAATGTTTAATACTTTTTGCTGTAGTAAAATTAACGGATAAAGGTTGGATTTCCATCCCAACCTATAATGCAATATATATTACTATTATTAATACTTATGGCTTTTAAAGAACATGAAAGTTCATTGCCGCCCTCACATAAGCCCGCCATCTGTCCCTATCCTGAGCAAGAATAATCCAGTCTCTACAATCATATCCCATCTCAATCAAATAATAATAATAATAATAATAATAATAATAATAATAATAATAATAACAATAGTAATAACAATAGTAATAATAATAATAACAATAATAATAACAACAATAATAATAATAATGATGATAATAATAATAGTAATAATAATAATAATAACAATATTAATGCAGTTAACCTAAATAATAATGTAGGTAAACTAAATTAAGATTTTTATAGATAAGAGGCATCACTTCTTAGCCGTAGAACCAATAAAAGTTCCATACACCGCATAATTATCCACGAATGCTTATCGTGGTTGACTACTTCGGGGAATAGAATATCTTTTGTACGAGAATGTATGAAATAGATTTCTAATTTATCCTTGAATTTCGAATCACATACAGGCAAAGGAAAAGGAACGAAATAAAAAAATACGTTTCCAAACTCAATATATTCTGTTGATTTGGACAACGCAGAGGACACAAACCGTTCGTTCAGATATCAGCATTCGCTGTGGACGAGACACTTTCATTCAATCAATGTTGTGTGCGAGTACAAGCACTACAGCGATAAATATTTTTTTACCTATAAAAATTTAGAAATTAAAATGAACAGAAGAAATTTTTATTACGCTAATAGAAGCATCGGAGACAATATTTTTTTGGAATCCCAAGCACTCAAAACATATTGTGAAAAAACGTGTTTTTGTAGCAATGATGAAAATATTCGAATGCGATGTCGGTTTGTATTATAATAATAATAATAATAATAATAATAATAATAATAATAATAATAATAATAATTATTATTATTATTATTAATTTATTTTTATTTATTATTAATATTTGTGTGCTGAACAACAGCCAGAGGCCATTTATAGTTCAGCACAATACACAAACAGAAGATACAAAGGTGCAAAAGCAAGTAAATAATATCTTAAATAAAAAATCATACATAAATAAAATTGAGAACAAGAACAGTAAATACTAATAATCAAAACGAAACTATACCTTAAAAGGATCTAAATTGTGCCCATGCAAATTGGCATATTTTATGCATCTGTAGACTGGAGAAAGTGATTTTGAATTTGTTATAAATTTTTTTTGAAATCTTAAACCTTTTGTAGGAATACGAAGGTTGATATTGTTTATGATAGATTCACAATCAATATCACCCTTGATCACTTTGCAAAAATATTGATAATCAAGATTTTGACGTCTAGAATAAAGGCTACAACAGTTAAAATATTTACAGGTAATCTCATAGTCAAAGTCAGAGGAAGTGGGTATAAATCGAAAAGCACATAAGGAAATAAATTTTCTTTGAATACTTTTCCAATTTAACCGAATCAGTTGAAGTAATGGAATTCCAGGCTACAGATCCACAATCAAGTTTAGATCGAACCAAAGTGAAGTATAGAATTCATAGAGACTCTGGAGTAGAAAAAGTATAAGTTAAAGACCTTATTAAACCAAGCATTATTATTGAATGATTATAAATATATTGAACATGATCGTGAAAGTATAATTTAGAATCGAGTAATACACCAAGCTCTTTAATAGAATTTTTCCTAATAATACAGATAATAATAATAATAATAATAATTCATTTTTTATTTATTTATTTATAATATTAATGTGCGAAACAACAGCACAAGGCCAATTACAGTTTAGCACAAGATACAAACAAAACAACAAATGATGATGAGAATGAATGATAGAAATGGCAGTGAGATGAAATACAATCAATATAATAGTCTACATTAATCAATTGACCAAATGCAACAAAATAAATATCACAAATAATAATTATTAAAATTAGTTCAGTGAGATAATTAAAAATAATGGCAATTGAATAGAGTGAATTACAAATGTATTAATGAAATCAAATAAATAAAGATTGAAATAATATAAGTAATATTGTAAAGATATGAATTGGCAAGAATAGTATAATACATATCTTGACAATGGCATAAATTAATAAAACTGACATAAAAACTCAAAAGATATACTACACATTAAATGGATCCAAGTTCAATCCATGCAAATTAGCATATTTGCTTATGAAAGATTCACAATCAATATCACCTTTAATGACTTTACAAAAAAATAAATAATCAAGATCCTGACGTCTGGTAAACAAACTACCGCAATTAAAATATTTGCAATTAGTCTCATAGTTATAATCGGAATTTGGTAAAAATCTATAAGAACACAAGGAAATAAATTTTCTTTGAATATTCTCCAATTTAGCCGAGTCAGTGGAAGTCATGGAGTTCTATACAACAGATGCATATTCAAACTTGGATCTAACCAATGTATAGTATAAAATTAATAAACACATAGGAGTAGAAAAAGAATAAGTTATAGATCTGATTAGATCAAGCATTCTTAATGAATGGGTATAAATATATTGCACATGATCATGAAAATATAATTTTGAATCAAGTAAGACACCAAGATCTCTAATAATAATAATAATAATAATAATAATAATAATAATAATAATAATAATAATAATATTATTATTATTATTATTATTATTATTATTATTATTATTATTCTATGTTAATAAATAATAATAATGAAATACATTAATAGATAATAACAATTATCTTAATTATATTAATTATTCTAATAGTAATAATAATTACTTTTATTATTCACACGCTTTTTGCAAAAATATGGAACAAATTACATTTATTTATTTATAGTTTTCCAATAAATTCATATTTGTATTTTATTGTAGGAGGATGAAATAAGAAAAAAAAATTGATCCATTATTGACATCGCTCCGTATAGAAAAAAAAAAAACAGAAATCCACAAATAAAACGGAATGTAATGGGAAATAATAAAGTATGCTAATCATCATGGTTCGGGTATTTCTGCTGGATAAATTCAATCCAAGAAAAATAAACTGATACAGTAAGTGAGACCAGTTGTTTCCATGCTTTGAATAAATGCATCAAACCTCTATATGAATCTCCCTGTTGCCAGAAATCTAAGCGTGTGATCTAGCTTTTCATGAACAGGTATTGCTTCTCGAAAATTTACGCCTACTTTTCTCACAAATTTTTGGACCAATTTTCGAAATAATTTCTAAATTCTGTTGCTGATGTCCAACAGAAGATTTGAAACTGTACGGATTCAATTAGGCGTAATTCATTAAGCAAGTCACTACCTCTATACCAGGATTCTTCAGCTCAAGTATTTCTAGCTATTAAACGAGATACAACAGTGACGTAGAACATCTTCTAAGTGTGTGTCTGCATGTGATTCTGAGATTCCACGTCACGTTGCCCGCGCTGAACGTTCCTGCTCTATACTGACAGCGATTTTCCAATAATGGTGTCTGTCACAATTATCTAATACTTAATTTCTGTTCTGTTGTGCTACCTAAGATAACAACGGAACCACTTTTGATATTCTGAGGATAATCATTGAAAGCTGATGAGTCACATTTGCTCTCATTCCTATATTATTCGTTCACGAAGTGTATCTTAACAGATTGTAGTAAATGGTGGTATAAGCCGATTTATAACGGAAAAATTTTCATGTGCAGAATGTTAAAATATAAGCGAAAATATTTTTACATAAAACACATAAAGTCATTCTAATTCAAATTTATTTGAAATCACTTATTCTATTTGCTTAAACTGTCACTGTGCCCGTCGGTTAAGAAGTACTGTATCGAACTGTCATTTTTTCCGACACATCCTAACGTATAAACGTCTATTAGAATAGGCTTTCGCATAAAGAGTTCGTGCCCTTTTCCTACTGAATGTGTTCAAGTTACAGGTCATTATCATTCGTTGGCCTGTAAGTTAACAATATACTATTTAAGCTAAAACGCAGGCATTTTCATAGCACAAAACATTACAATGTATCAATGGCGTTGAACAGCAAAATCGTATGTAAGAAATTCAGTTTTACGGGAGAGTAAAAAAAAAAACATTCGAATATCTTGCAAACTGAAAAATGCACGACATAAAATTATACTTAAACTAGTGGCTTGTGCAGCAAATGCTGCAAACTTAGTTCATTAGACGTTCAAATAAACATTTTCCAGATTTATTTTCAATGAAGAATACCAGACATTTTGAAAGTTATTTGCTTCCATAACAATGAAACATACTCCTTCTGAATAATATTTTATGCCAAATATTTTTTCTTGATCCTATCCATCTTAGTTTCTGAGTTTCAACGCGAAAACGCAAGTAACAATGTCAGGACGATCAGTGGGTTTTTCATGTGGGAGTAAAGCAATAGCTATTTCAGGTTATTGTGGATTGTAGGCCTCTTATGTTATCAGTAAGTAATACCTTTTGATCTTTCCTTGGGAACTGTAATTTTTGCGCTCTCTCGAGCCAATACCGAAAAGAATGAGGCATATAAATATCTACACCACACCGTCATTAAGTATATGAAAAACACCCATCCCCACTTGATTAATAACTATAAAAATGTGATGTTTATTAACAATATTATCTTACGTAAGTTTTGCAGCCGCCACTCAGTAAATTACAGAAAATATCAAGATCTAATTTAAGATCATCTCTACATCTAACTTACTTATATAATCCCAAAACGTTTCACTTTCATATCATTAATATAGGTTTAATATGTATAATTAATGAACAATAGTCATATCATGGCATTTACTATAATAGTATTTAATTTATAATGGTAATAATGTCACCAAACCACCTCACGTGTTGTAAATTCTAATATCGAATACATAAATGTAATCAGAAAATTACACACCGAAAATCGGATCTGTAAATTATTTGTAGTAAGTCTTGAAATTTCTAATAACCAACTGAATTTGAACTCTAAAGTATGTCAGCAATCCTGCAGGTTAATAGCCTATCGTTTAATGTAGTGTTTGTTTTGTTTTATTCTGATAGTTCTCAAAACCGACGAAGATGGATTTTGGAAAATTATGTAGTAAAACTAACACTTCACTGAAAGTTGCTATTTTTCTGAAAATCCTTGTATACCAAGCTTCAAAATTACGGTTCATTCATTAAAATCCGTTCACCCGTTTTCCGGTAATTTCTATTACCAGTTCAAATTATATATATAGATCTCGTCTTGTGAAATTTATGTACAGTTGTCAAAAAAAAAAAAAGTGGCCGCACTCGTGAACAGTGAATATTTTCAAAGTCCACTTCGGGTCGCGGCAATGTTACACGATGCATGTGCTTCTACAAGCAGTTCCGGAACTATGAAAGTGTTCCATATCTGCGCCTCGTAGACCAGCGGTAAAGTGCTAGTTTAATGATTCAAAGATTGTAGGTTCGGGCCTTCTTCAAGTTTTCATTTTATTTTTTAATCGTTCTTTAGCGATGTAAATTATATTCAAATTATCATTTATTTCCAGTTATCGTTCTTGATGGATATCACGTTATTTATATTTTGTTATCGTTCTTTAGAGATATGAATAAAATTCAAGTCATCATTTGTATTCTGTTGTCGTTTCACAAAGATATGAATAATAATTATTATTATTGTATCTCCAATGGGGGTTAACCCTATTTTACAGGGCTATAGTTTTATACACAAAAAGATAGGCATAAAGAGAAATGGAAAAGAAAATTAGCTTACGCGATGCAAACAAAACATAAACAATCCGTAAATTAGGCATTGCGATTGCAAAACAAATATCAGTTATCAATTTGAAACATACAAAAACATTAACAACACACATACGTAACACTTCTATAACACAAATATGCAGATTTCCGTACCATACATCATAAATTAATACACAATAGCCACACAAACACAATCAAACTATAATTACGACATTGCGACGACATCAAGCATCCCATAACTGACTCACATACATAACAAATCAAGCATCCGTTGCAACACATACACTTCAAACATAGTAATCACACTTTTAAAAGTTACAAATTTGGCTCCAAGAAGAATAAATGGGACACTGTTACTAATTACTATTCTTCTACACTTTCTTAAATACATCTGTAATAAATCTGTGTGATTCCGATATGAATAATATTCACTTTTTTATATTCTGTTATCGTTCTTTAGCGATATAAATAATATTAAAGTTATCACTTATATTCTGTTTTTATTCATTAGCATTATAAAATAATATTCAAGTTATTTATATTGTTATTGTTCTTTCGCAATATAAATAATCTGTATTTTATGTAAATAATTATTATAATACAAATAAACATCTTTCTTTGTAAAATAGGTTATTTTATTTAGATAATAAAATACGTATTATATAATATCTTATATTAATTAAACAAACCGATATTTATCATTTATATTCTGCTATCGTTCTTTAGTGATACTGTATAAATAATATTCAAGTTATTTATATTGTAATCGTTCTTTAGCAATATAAATAACATAAATTTAATATTAGGTTTGGAAAAATCCAGTTGCATAATACTGGTATTAGTTTTTCTTTTCGTATTATTACGTTACACTAACTTGAACCACAATAAAATGAAAAGGAGTAACGAGGAATTGAACCTGAGACGTTGACATCTAAATTGCGACGTTCGTCCGCTGAGCTACGAGGGCAAAAGTGTGGAAACATTTTCGGAAAAATTGACCCAATCACACTCTAAGATTTTCTGATGATTCGTAGAAGGTAGTCCAGGATGCGGGGGGCAAAGGCTAATTGAGATTTCCCGGTCTCTGATCGGGTCAAACATCCTGATAGAATTAATATTTAACCCTTGCCGTGGCTTTCGGTGAAGTCCGGAGGGCCCAATTAGTCAAATCCACTCTCCTCATCTCCACTCTTGGGCCCCTGGAATTTAATAAGATGCGAAAGAGATAGTGGTGTGCGGAAAGCAACTGGATGTTACCGCATTTAGGCCTATCCTTCCCAAGAAAAACTGCAAACATGAACAAAGGAACCTTTTAGTAGAAGAAGAAGTATCTTCTGTGGACCTCTGGAAAAAGAACTAAGGACGAGACTAGTGAAGTGCTTTGTGTGGAGTGTGGCATTGTATGGGGAAGGAACATGGACATTACGACGAAATGGAGAGAAATGAATTGAAACATTTGAAATGTGGGTGTGGAGAAGAACGGTGCGTGTGATGTGGACAGACAGAATAAGAAATAAAATTGTGTTTGAAAAAGTTTGTGAATAAAGAATGATGCTGGAACTGATTAGAAAGAGAAAAAGGAACTGATTGGGTCTCTGGTTGAAAAGAATAATAGACGACATTAGGATATGTGGATCATATGCGGAGACTAAGAGGAAGGCAGAAAATAGGAAAGATTGGAGATTGCTGGGTATGTTCAGAATGCCTGGAATATCGTGTCTAAGAACAGTCGCTATTTGCAAAGACTAGTTCAATTCCATGCCCACTCGACTGCAAGATGATCGAGATAAGAGGAAGATAGACTAAATATTGAATTGTGGCTTTTTGTTTTGTTTTTTGAACGCTCAATTGTTTGAATGTTTAAGGCCGACGCCAGTAAATTTGTTTTGTTTATGCCACGAAAGATATTTTTATTGAGAATAAAATCTTTTTTCTTTCCATTTGCAGCCACAATATCATAATGATAAAGTCATGGCATAATATATTAATGAACCTGATGTTAATTACTAAAATAATCGTACAAGAGAAAGGCGCCATTATGTATAGTTTGTCTCTCTCAAAAACAGAACAAAAAAGAACATAAAAAGCACGTGGTTGTAGTCGAACGCAGGACCTCATGAATAAGAGGCCTGAACGATACCATTATGCTATCGAATCACAGAGAGAATACTTCAATTATAACTGTAGATATCAGGCAACGTGGTCCAACAACATGTAACATCGCGTGTCTCCGAATTGTAGCGAAGATACCCGAAGGGAACTTTGTTTCAGGAGAGCGGCCACTTTTTCTTTTGACAGCTGTACATGCCTTAACTTAAGATGTGTATGCAAAACGTTTGAGAAAATTTCTTTGACATGAGTCAAATGAAGTCTTATTTTGTTCACGTTTTTGATATATAAGGTTACTGTTCAACATCATAAATATGAAAAAATATATATTCAATTTTGTCACATAATCTTCTATTACGCAAAACATTTAAAATTATTTCCTTAAAACTCTATTACGTGTCTAAATATATTCAAATTAATTAGAATCCACCGTATAAGCCGTTCTGTTTGCTTCAGAATAGAGTTGTGGATTTATGTTCAAATAATAATAATAATTAATAAAAAAAAACATTGATAGCCTGCTGTCGAATATATACATAAATCATATGGAGGGAGTTAATTCGAACATTTTCGTAGTTTGATGAAGTCAAATATTTATAAACTATATTTAAATTTTTCAAATTCTAGATAATTTCAATTTAGATACTTGAGAATGTGTTGATGTTTGCTAATAACTGCACTTATTAAAGTTGAATTTGAACGAAATTTTCTATGGTCTCAATTGTATTTAAATGCCCTGTACAATTTGAGTAAATTATGGATTTTTTTCGTTCATGTGTTTCATTTCATGTGGCACTGAGTAGAATGTACGTATTTACTTACAATTTTGTTCTTTTATTTTGCAACCTCCCGTGAATAGGTTTATTTGTTAATTCACCTGAAGAGAGGCGAAATTTGTCAGCATTAACTTTAAAAAATGCTTATATATTTATTTTCTTTATCATTCGTTTCAAAATTCTTAAATAATAAATTAAATGTTATATTAAGCCCTTCCCGTCTATTAAAATGCATACGAATGTTACTTAATTTTCGTCTGTAAATAATATTGAAGTTGTTAAATGATTTCTGTACTTTCCTTTTCAATATAAAAAAGGTGTAAGTGAAATTCGTGTTTATATTTCAGTAACAAAAGACAATGTAACAAATTCAGTTTGCATTTTATGTGAGAAGTGACACAAGAACGAACTATCAACGTCCAATTGACTCGCGTTTGGTGCGCCTGGCTTGGCTTTACTAACCGAATTATGAATAAGGTCACACAGCTCTGAGCTCTGTTCATTTCTTGAGAGTCTAGCGAGCTAGCAGGCACCTGCGTTGGAATTCTAGGATGAGCGTAATATAAACATTGCGACTAAAAATTATGTCTGGTAATACTGTTCCATGAAAGAAAATAAAACAAATCGCTAATGATACCTCAAAGTAACAGTTAAGATTTCTTCTGATGCTATATCGCACCTCATATTTGTATTATGGTTTGCAATATGTGATGCTTAATGCATGACAGAAATTCGTCAAAAGAAGACGATAATATTCGAAAATAATTTATTTAAAATCTTGTGTCTATGTTCAAGGAGTCCAGAATATACTGTGTAGTCGACCTGGTTGGCAAGCTGGTATAGCGCTGGCCTCCTATGCCCAAGGTTGCGGGTTCGATCCCTGGCCAGGTCGATGGCATTTAAGTGTGCTTAACTGCGCCAGGCTCATGTCAGTAGATTTACTGACATGTAAAAGAACTCCTGCGGAACAAACTTCCGGCACATCGGACGACGCTGCAGTTGCGAGCGTCGTTAAATAAAACATAACATTAACATTATACTGTGTAGGCTATCACAAGACTAGTCCACTAATGCAACAACCTCTTCGACATCCACCTTTCGAAATAGTGATAGGACAGAACGTGAACATCTTTCTCCATACAGTGTGCTGGGATCCCAATCACACGCCCAGCGAGCGCAAAAAATTATTATTAGAATACAGCGCTTGCGAATTGTGCGCCCTTGTGTTCCCAGTACGGTACATCGCGGTACTTTTATACAGTGTAGAACTCCCATTCTTCTTAGCTCCTTACGTTGTGATGTTTACCTTGTAGGTAAACACAGTAAACGACTGAATCTTCTGATGTTTCGCAGATATTATGGACATATTTTTTTGTTGTCAGTCTATTCTTGCAGGCCTTCAGATATTGCATTCGTCACAAAACGCAGATTAATGGATATAATTTTATTTTACACAAACATTAAGACTAAATGGAAGTATGTAGAGGAATTTGTAACATTAAAAAAATGTAATTCTTTACGTAACAGTCCTCGAAAAATTTTCATTTCATAATATATCCTATCTTCAGAGTTATTGTCATTTTTGTATATTTTTACGACATTTTCATTTGCAAACTTCAAGTAAGGGGTTAGGTACAGCTTACAGCAGTAACATTTTTGGAAATATCAAACATTTTTTTCCGCCAATACTGTATCTTGTACAATAATAAAAATTAGTATGCGTAAAACACTGTTCTTCTGCTATATGAGAAAAATATTTTCAGGATTAAAAAAAAAACTATTTATATATTTTTTTTAAATTCAAAGTCATGGCAGTTTACTGTCCAGTGATGAAGCATTTCCCTCATAGCTCATAAACTTATTAACATTACGTTCTCTCTCTTTAATTTTATTGCTAAATCACATTTTTATAATATCATGCTCTTTCAACTACATTCCTTAATAAATAATATATATTTTTTATTTTGTGATTTAAGAAAATACCGATATTTGACCAAATTTTAAATAAACTATTTTTTATCAGATAATCTATGAAAGGTAGATAAGTGCTCTTGCATCATATTATAGATAAGACATGCATAAATACACACACACAAATTTTCATCACGTTAAGTTGGATAGTTTCTGAGTTATGTGGGAAAAGCTTCATCGCTGCACAATGAACTATATTTTGAAAAAATATATATATATATATATATTAGCAATTTTTTTAAATCGTAAAAAATATTTTTTTTTTTCAAATAGCAGAAAGTCAGTGTTTTACACATACTAATTTTCATTATTGTACTCCTACAAGGTACAGTAATAGAGGAAAAAATGTTGAATATTTCCAAAATTTTATTGATGTAAGCAGTGCCTAAACCCTTAAATAAATTATTATCAAAATGCTATTGGGAAAAATATGTAAAATATTTAATTGAAATTCACAATTAATTATCTAAGCTTTGTATAATAGAACGGTGTAACAAATTCACAGCTGCTTCCCATAGAATTAAAACTCAAAAATAAATTCCAAATGAGGACTGCAATTTGAGATTCGTTATTAATTCTCTAAGTTTTTTAATTACCTACTCAGTAAAAATATCCCTAGTGAGAAGCATGCAAGGCACAATTTTGTGTTTCCAAATTATTGATTAAGAAATAGACAAAATAAATACCAGTAGCTACACTTTGAATGTACACGAATTTCTCTCACAAATATAACAATAATTAAAAATTTCAAACATATTTAGTAAGACGTTTCTCCAAAGTAAATTTATAGAAGCGACATTCTATCATTCAAACCGACGGAAGCTACGCAATTCCTACAGTTAGAATGTATTTATACATATTTTTTATCAGTCGACGAATTAATAAGTCCACGTTTCATATTTGGGTCAAACTAATCATTTAAGCAATTATAGGTTAATTATATCAGAAGAGCGTAGCATGCTAAGACGCACAGAGTTTCAATTTGATTATGCTTTCAAATTAAACTCGGTTTCCAAATTGACAAATGAACAAGAGGAAGAGATGTACCAAGTCTTCTGAAAACAAAGAATGTGAATTTAGAATTTTTACTTTTATTGGTCAATTTATTTATTTACTTATATATTTAGGCCTTTTTAAATACGGATAGAAAAAACGTTTTTAACTTTGAACATATTTTAACGACATTTGTTACTCAATAATACTCCTAATTGAATTAATATTAGGTCGATAATACGTAGTCCATGTCATGTTCTGAACATGCAGTTCACTTTTCAATAAAATCAATTATTCTGTGGAAATAACATGATGTATTCAATATCAGTACAAAATAATTGCACCATTGATATAATTTATGTAGTATAAATACTTAGGCCTATCAAGTGTCAATAAAATATTAGACAGTTCGTACGTAAATTCCGTCACTGTTAGCTTTCATTCTGGTTTTGTGCATGTTAAAGGATAAAATCTAAGGTTGCTATGCATAGATATTTCGCTAGCCCGCGCTACGAGCGTGCTAAACTAGCCCCGGCTATCGACTGATTACTTGTACAGGATTCATATCATATCATATCATATCATATCATATCATATCATATCATATCATATCATATCATATCATATATCATATCATATCATATCATATCATATCATATCATATCATATCATATATCATATCATATCATATCATATCGCTAACACTGGTTTATGAATACGAAAAACGTTAGTTCGCTACCATACACCAGAAGCCCGCCTAAGAATGTCTGTGAATATGGCCCTAAGACTTCACTTCGTTTTTAGTTTGTCGTAGCTATAAAGTAGTGGCAAAAAAAAACCGGACCGACCCTTGTAACTGATTTCTGAGTCACAGATTCAAATTTTGCTAGTCACAAAACACATCCATCTTGAATAATTGATTGTAAAAATGAAATTTATTGCATTTGTTCGATTCTTACCGTCTTTTGTTTCCTTCAGTGCCTCAAACTTACAGACGAAAAAACTTTGTTTTATTTTCATCTCGCATCAATATTACATTTCTACCTCTATTCGGCAAAGATAACTGCGTATTGTTATATTAAATAGCAGTACATACCTCTGGCTTCACTATCCATATTCAAATGACCACAGTTTGACACAATACACAGTACAGGATTCTTTTGTATCAGCTACAAGGGCCGGTCCGGTTTTTTGCCACTACTGTACAATGCCGATGTCTATGATGATGATGATGATGATGATGATGATGATGATGATGATGATGATGATGATGATGAGAAAATTAAACGGCTACAAATAAGTAATTTTCTTAATTGTCAATAACAGCATGCGTATGTTTAAAACAAGTTAATGTACACTCCATGACAATTATAAACTCATGAGCTACATGAATCTAAGATACAAATACTCTGACTTAACTATTGAAAATATAAATTTCTAATAAAATCAAAATTTTTAGTACATATTGTGATATGTTATCTAAAAATTTTAAGTCATTGCCTACCAAACGTTAAGCAAATCTATATTTTTAGAAAAATAAAGTAACTACGACTGTATACAAAGTTACTAGGTAAGCCTAAAGTATATTTACTGAAGGCATTCATAATGTTTCTCGCAGAATTTTACCCTACAAACTTGGTACTACTAAGTAACAAGTAGGCTATGGCGTTCCTTCAAACGGAAAGATTATCTTACAGAAGTACTGAGAAAAATAAATCTTTTCCATGCTCAGAATCACACATATATAGGCCTACGCACACTCACACATAAATACGTCCGATTTTTAATGTAAAACATACTAAGGAGGGTTGATTATTACGAAAGCCTTTTACCAAATGAAGGGAACGCACAGGTGAAATTACTAAATCTTACAGTTTTCATTTTTTTCTCAAAGACCAAGGACACCAGAATAAAATTATGTGACACGTTTCCTTATTAAGATGCAATAAAGGGCAGGAATTTTTTTCAACGTGATTTTCTTTAATTTTCGACGTGAGGAACCATTTATATATAAATTAATTAAATTAATATATAAATGGTTCCACACGTCGAAAATTAAAGAAAAATTCCTGCCATTTATTTCATCTTAATAAGGACACGTGTCACATAATTTTATTCTAATGTCCTTGGTCTTTGAGAAAAAAAAATGAAAACTGTAAGATTTAGTAATTTCACCTGTGCGTTCCCTTAATAACCATAAGCATAAGCGTAACCATGAACAATACTTACATTCACACTCATCGACAGCTTCATAAAATTTAATAACAGCAGTAACTTGTGCACGCGATAATCATATTATAGGTATATTTATTAACAGATCTAAGAGATGTATCATTAAAAGGACTGGTTAGTATTATTTTAGATGTATTGATTTTGTCTGTTTCTCGTGTTTCCTTATTTGTACAGGATTATAATGCAGTGTTAATATTTTCTTGCAGTGTAATCTATATAGGCCTACATTTTTATCACTTGTGTTTGTAACTTTCCTTTATTGTTATTGTAGTTAGATTCAAATTATCAGTCACAATTTATTGGAACGTTTCAAAGTTTTATGAACAAATATTATGGATTTATTCTGTAGGATAAATTAATAAATCTATAATATTCTCATAGCTAGCAGTGCATCATAACTGCGGAATCCCGGCCAAATGTCACTCAACTGAGTGCGCTCCTAGTATAATGGCAGTTGACACTAGACATATACATCAACATATATGCCTAACTTGGAGTCAGGCCACAAAGGGAAACACTGAAGGAGGAAGGTTCGATCCGGTGCTGTGGATTGAGTTCGGTGTAGCTCAGTGATCAGAGCACTTGGTACGTAGAACCAAGGACCCGGGTTCGATCCCCGGCGCCGGAGCGAATTTTTCTCCTCAAATATTAATTTTATAAACAAAGTTAAATTTTCCATGTATGTACTACATCCTCTTTGATGGTATTATTATGTATTTCCACATGATTTTTTTTTTAATTTTCTCACTTCCTCTTTTTATAATAGTACTTTTCCCTTTATAATCTATTTTATTTTCTGTCGTTTTTTGTAGATATTTCAGGTATGCCTCTTTTTTCTATTTTTAAAATTGTGGTAATTGTTCATCCGTTATCTTTATGACTCTTTTGCTGTAGTATATATTTCTCAGTCCATTATGTACAATAGTGGCAAAAAAACCGGACCAACCCTTGTAGCTGATACAAAAGAATCCTGTGCTGTGTATTGTGTCAAACTGTGGTAATTTCAATATGGATAGTGCAGCCAGAGTGCTATTTAATGTAAAAATACGCAGTTATCTTTGCCGAATACGGGTAGAAATGTAATACTGATGCAAGATGAAAATAAAACTCTCAAAGCTTTTTCGTCTGTAAGTTTGAGGCACTGAAGGAAACAAAAGACGGTAAAAATAAAACAAATGCAATAAATTTCATTGTTACAATGAATTATACAAGATGGATGTGTTTTGTGACTAGCAAAATTTGAATCTGTGACTCTGAAATCAGCTACAAGGGTCAGTCCGGATTTTTACCACTACTGTACACACTTCAGAGTAAACTTAAGCAGAATTGAAATAGCAATTTAATATTCATTAATCCAAATATAAATTTAGTACTCATTGAGAGATTAAGTTATAAAGTGTCATTTTACTAATACAATTAATATACTCCGATTTTCTTGGAGTGATTTACCTTGATTTAATATTTCATTGCTTCACAAAATTATGAACATATGCCAAATGTTGTACAGTTTCATATGAATTGCACATCGAAACAGTATGCTGCACATGATAGATACTTCATATGTTTCCTTGGTTTCTATCTGATTTTAATTTGATATGATTTAAAATGTTACATACGCAAAATTCCTTTACCCTCAGGTTCCGGAAGGACGAATATGATAAACTGTTGAAGATGACTGAGATGTTTTTATGGGAAGACATGCCGGAAAAAGACTCGAAGAGTGGAAAGCTGACAATGGCTGGATGGATACCAAGGGTTCAAAGAATTACGAAAAACATTGTTATTTACGTTATGGTTATTCACTTTATACAAAGCTGCATAAGAATTATTAACAACCACGAGCTTATGTTTGTTGCTTGGTACCCATTTGATATATCCAGTAGCCCGCAATTTGAAATTGTATACATCACCCAGGTAATGTATAGTATTGATATTATGTGCAGCTGCCAAAAAAAAGTGGCCGAAATCGTGAACAGCGACTATTTTCTAAGTCCACTTCGGATAACGGTGATGTTACATGATGCATTTTAGATTCAGTTTCGGAACTAAGATGTTTAAGCAGGAGTGATTCAGATCTGCGTCTCGTAGAGCAGCGGCAGTGTGTTCGCTTATTGATTCGAAGGTTGTGAATTTGAAACTTGTTGAAGTTATCATTTTATTTTGTTATCGATCATTGCAGATATCAATAATATTCAAGTTATCATTTGTATTCTGTTATCGTTCTTTAGCGATATGAACAATATTCAAGTCATCATTTGTATTCTGTTATCGTTCTTTAGCGATATAAACAATATCGAAGTCATCATTTATATTCTGTTATCGTTCTATAGCATTATAAATAATATTAAAGTTATCATTTATATTTTGATACCGTTCTTTAGGGTTATAAATAGGCATACTATTTAAGTTATTTTATCTTGTTATCGTTCGTTAGCGATATAAATACTATTCAAGTTATCTTTTATACTGCCTCAGGTTTTTTCCGGGGTTTTCCCTCAACCCAATATGAGCAAATGCTGGGTAACTTTCGGTGCTGGACCCCGGACTCATTTCACCGGCATTATCACCTTCATCTCATTCAGACGCTAAATAACCAAAGATATTGATAAATTGTCTTAAAATAACCTACTAAAAAGTCTTTTATATTCTATTATAGTTTTTTAGCGTTATAAATAACATTAAAATCATCATTTGTATTATGTTATCATTCTATAGCGGTATAAAAAATATTCAAGTTATTTATACTCTATTATCATTCTTTAGCCTTATAAATAATATTTAAGTTATCATTTTTATTCTGTTATATTCTTTAGCGACATAAACAATATTCAAGTTATCATTTGTATTCTGTTATCCTTCTTTGGAGATACAAATAATATTCAAGTAATCATTTATATTCTGTTATCTTTCTTTAGTGATATAAATTATATTCAAGTAATCATATTTATTCTGTTATCGTTCTTTAGCATTACAAGTACGCCTAATATTTAATTTATAATTTTATCTTGTTATCGTTAGTTAGCGATATATATATATATATATATATATATATATATATAATTTGAAGTTGTTATTTATATTCTGTTATCGTTCTTTAGCAATATAAGTAACATAAATTTAGTGTTAGATTTGTGAAATAATGCAACTGCATAACACTAGTGTTGCTTTTTTCTTCTTATACTGTTACATTATACTATTCTGTAACACAAACGAATCAAAAGGAGTGACGAGGATTTGAACCTGAGACGTTAACATCTAAATTACGACGTTCTTCCGACTGAGTTACGGGAGCTCAAGTAAAGGAGCATTTGCGGAAAAATTGGTCCAATCCCCCTCCAAGATGTCCTGATGATTTATGGAAGCTCATCCCGGATGCCTCGAATGCCGTGGCTTAGAACTGAAAAGACAAGTCGATTCCATACCCACTCGACTGCAAGATGTGATCGAGATGGGAATAAGATGGACTAAATATTGAACCGTGGCTTTTTATGTTGTTTTTTTGAACTTTTAATAGTTTTAATTTTCTACGACAGACGCCAGTAAGTGTGTTTTGTTTGTGCCACTGAAGATATTTTGGTTGATAATATAAGTAATCTTTTTTTTTTCTTTTTTCTCATTTGCAGCCATAATATCATATTAAATAATGACAAAGTCATGGTATCATACATTCATGTTTCCAATGATAATTATTAAAACTGTCATAAAAGAGACATGAGTAATTATATTTTCTCTCTCTGTCTCTTAAAAACATAAAATATAAAAAGTATTAATTTTTCTTTGAACGCACGACCTCACAAATATCAGCCCGAAACGTTACCATTACGTTGAAACAATATAACGGTAAACACTTTAACTATATCTGTAGATATCAGGCAACGTGGTCTAACAACATGTAACAATGCCTGTCTCCGATTTGTAGCGGAGATACCAGAAGAGAACTTAGTTTCAAGAGAGCGGCCACTTTTTCTTTTGACAGCTGTACAAAATTATATTAGTAGTTTAATTCTTATATAATGACAGTAACAATCGGTCAGAGAATTTGTCAGTATCAAAAGTAAACATGTTTAATATAAATAAAGTAATAAATGTGATCTTCATACATCATATACTAATGGTGGGTTTACACGTGCATGGATTCACTGGCGCCAATAGCTATTGGCTATAGCTATAGCTATATAAACCTTTACTGGCGTGCACGTTTAAACACTGCATGCAATGTTTCGAAAAGTTAGTGGCATTCTAACTTTTCAATGCGCCAGTGGCGACGCATGCGCAAGCGGACATTTCTGTTGCACATGTAAACACTAACTTTCTCATCGGCACGCCAGTATTGTACAGTACATAGTCCGCTGATGTCTTTGCATCAAGTTTTATAAATTTTATTTGTAAGAATTAGTAGACCAAAGTGGAATTCTGAAATAGTCACAAAGTTTCTTTACGTATATGAAAAACACCAGTGTTTGTGGGATCTGAACTCTAATCTTTATAAGAAACAGAGATGCCAGAATAAAGGCTTAGGAAAACTCAATAATAATAATAATAATAATAATAATAATAATAATAATAATAATAATAATATTATTATTATTATTATTATTATTATTATTATTATTATTATTATTTATTCTGGCGAAGGACAAAGAAATTTGATGGATTCGGAATTGCCGAGGTGAAAGCAAAAATAAAATTTATACGTACACTCCGGAGGTAAGGAAAGTAACAAGAAGAATGAAATCTGACGGTGGTTCGTTCAGATGACAGCAACAAACCTAAAGTAACATGGTTTCCAGTTGCTGATAGAATTTTGTATCAAGTGGTGCAAATTAGAGAAAGACAGTCTTCAGAAATTTTGAGAACTTTGCATAAAAACATTACAATCTTAATTGATATACAATTTAAGACTGGAAATTTAAAAGAGGCTAAGTGTCATCTACTGAAAAATGAGATTTTGACGTGCGTGCATGCTATTTAGCTATGAAAATACTATACTCATTCATTTATTCATAGTTTTCTATTTAAGGGTAGGTCTTTCACTGCAACCCCAGCAATCTTCAGTCTTCCCTATTTTCAAACTTTCTCATAATCTGCGCATATTATCCATACACCTTAATGATTTTTATCACGTGATTTCTTCTTCTGCTCCTAACTCTTCTCCCGTTCACTATTCCTTCCAGTGCATCCTTCAGTACGCAGTTCCTTCTTAGCCAGTGACAAAGCCAAATTCTTTTTCTTTTCCTCATCAGTTTCAGGACTATTCTTTCGTCACACGCTCCATTCTTCTCCATATTCAAAGGTTTCCAGTCGTTTCTCTTCACTTCGTCGTAATGTGTTTGTTTTTCCCCCTATGTATTGCTACACGCCACACAAGGCACTTCACTAGTGTCTTCTCTAGTTCTTTCTTCTGAGGCCAGCAGAAGATACTCAATTTTCTGTCAAAAGCTTCCTTTGTCTTTTGACTTCTTGGCAGCAGGTCATGTTACTACTCAAATACATTCCAAGTATTTTAAGCGTCCGCTTGTTCTACTTTCTGCCATGTAGATGATATCTTAACTTCTGGCTAAAACTTTGATATTGTAACTTACAGTTTGGAACAGAATAAATAAATTAATAATAATAATAATAATAGTAATAATAATAATAATAATAATAATAATAATAATAATAATAATTTTATTTATTCTGATTGTGTTAATGCCCTTCCACGCCACTAGATATAACTTATGTATGCATACAGCGTAAAAACGAAAATTTTATAATGAAGCAAAATAATTTCCAGGTGCTAAATATACCAATGTAATTTCCGATTTCAATTTTAGAAGTAAATCACCTCTTATGTCGGTAGCAAACTTTTGAATATAATGATACTACTACATGTTGTAGTGGTCTAAGGCATCCTGCTTAGGACTCGCGCTACGGAACGCGCGCAGGTTCGGATCCTCATGAGGAAAGACATTTTCTCATGAAATTTCGGCCAGTGTATGGGAATGGTGCCCACCCAGCATCGAGTTACGATAGGTAGCGACATTCGGTTGCGAAAGCCAGCTATAACGGCTGGGGACTGTCGTGATAACCGCATGATACCTCCAGTCTGATTGGATGATCGCCCACCTCTGCTTCGGCATATGAATGTGAGGTCAACAGCCTAGACTGGCCCTTCATGGGCTGTATCGCCACGGATTATTATTATTATTATTATTATTATTATTATTATTATTATTATTATTATTATTATTATTACATGTTGTAGTAGATTATCAGAATTGTCTGTTGTCATCTGTAAAATTAGTAAGTATCTGTTGTTGAAAATTCTTTTAGAATTCTCGCAGATCTATCTAAATTCTTCCTCCGAACAATACACTTTTTCACCCTTAATATGCAATCTTCTTTTATGTCTTTTCTTTATTCTAAGTTAGAAATCATCTCCTCAACCAACAAAGTTACGACTATTAGGCAAATGCTACGAACAAGTTCAACTTCACTTGACATGTTATGTCCTCGTGCAACATTCAGGTAGCAGCCTCACTTGAAAATGGCACTGGCGAGGCAAAATAAAGAAATCCGTGTAAACCTTTACTGGTGCAAAAGTACGACTGGCGTGTTAACTGGCGCCAGTAAATCCATGCACGTGTAAACCCACCATTACAGAATAACTAGTGCGACGGTTAATTAGATAGAAAGGAGAAAAGGACAATCAGGGTCGAATATTTCTGTTCTTAGTTTTTTAAATCGTGATTAGATATCACGACTCCCATATACAGTCAACGCAGTGTATAGTTATAAAATGTAATCAGTCACTTAAGGCCACATGTTTTTTACCTCCATGTGTGGTTGACTCGAAGGAGGAGAAAAAGAAGCTACGGCGTATTTACTTCCTCCAATAAACCACTGCGCTGTAATGATGAATTTAGTAGGCAATGACAAGACGATGTGCATGTAAATCGAGAATCAGTTACACTAAGAATGGAAAAGCTCTTGAGGCATGCACAAAGGAGAACCAGAAACTCTCACTTGTTCCTCACGCAGTCACGGGAAAAAACATTTTATTGAATATTTGTAGGGGCATTACTAATTTGTCTGTACCTTGTTACCTCATATTCAAGACTAGTGTAAATATTTTCACATTAAAATAAATTATTTGAAAGTCAGAAAAATATAACTTTGACACAATGGTCCAATGCAATAGTTAGCCACATGGTTGAGGAAGGTCATCACAACCCTGTATGAAGTATCATCTATAGTTAAGAAGTCTTATAGATTTCCCCAGTTTATAGTGTGCGATTACCTGTTTTTAAGCAAAATTACCTAATTACCATCCCTTCAACTATCTCTCTAGCCTAAGAAGAGAAGAGTGAAAGCATTTTAGGAACTTCTGAGTACTTATGAAACAGAGTGCTTCTTACTCGTAACTCTCGAACGAATTGTTATCAGCGACAAAATTTGCATTAACATTTTAATTAACCCTGGAACGTTCGTGAAATGAAGTAGACAATTTAAAAAGATTTATTGCTTATTGAAACTTATCGGATGCCTGGGTTGCTGACATTCTGATTGTAAGAACGGAATCAAGAAAAATGAAGCGCTCAGATCTCACATACGAACTCGTCAAAGTCCAAAGATGGATTGGTGAAGCATCAACAGAGTAGGCAACAACACTGGGTATACCTAATTTGTTCAGACGATGGAACCTTTACGTCGTTTCAAAACGTTGGAAATGTCAGAAGGAATGTGGAAGGGATCAGTTAAAATTGTTTTCCTTGCAAACATATTGATATCCTATTAAGATGACTCATATCTCATGGAACAGCCGTGGCGAAAATGTACTCACGAGCACATTGTTGCTCGCAATGATAGCTGTGCATTTCTCTTGCTTTCTACCCCCTCCAACCCCCACCTCTCACTCACTGGAGTCGAGCTCCGTTCCATTCGTATTTGTCTCTGACCTGCGAGTGGCGTATCGTCGCAATGTCTCTCTCGAAACCATGTATATCTACAAAAACGAACGTTTCAAGTAGGATGGGAGGACGCATTTGTTTGCTGCCAATATGATGAGAATATTAAATGTATGATTTGTTCACAAGTATTACGAGAAAAACGGTTGTATAATATAAAAAGGCATTGTAATAAATTACTACATGTTACTGATCAAACATTAAAAGGTTAAATGTTAATTTATTTACTTATTTACTTATATTTAATGTGCTGTGCAACAGCCAGAGGCCAATTACAGTTCAGCACAAACAATATAACAAAACCATTAGCAATAATTTACAATAAAAGTACAAAGAAATAATTAAATTAATGACAATTAATTAAAATGATAATTACAAATGAAATAATGGATGATAAATGAAGAATGGAATCGTATAAAATAGTATTACAAGATATACTGTACAAGATTATAATACAACGACAATAATGACAATGAATGGACGGGATAAAATGGATGACTGAACTACATAGCATAATGAGATTAGAAGTAATTGTATTGAAAGCATGGAATCAAGTAAATTAATAAATAACAAAATAATATAAAAGTTTGCGAGAATAATATTAAAATACATATTTAAACCAAAGATATAAATGAAAACTGATATAAAACTTCAAAGTATATACTACACATTAAATGGATCCAAGTTTGTTCCATGCAAATTAGCATATTTTATACATCTGCAGACCGGAGAGAAAGATTTGGAATTTATATTGTAAAACATTTTATGATATCTTAAACCCTTAGCAGGAATACGAAGACTGATATTCCTTAGGAAAGATTTTACAACTTTACAAAAAAATAAATAATCAAGATCTTGACGTCTGGCAAATAAACTACAGCAATTAAAATATTTGCAGTTAATCTCATATTTATAATCATCAGAATTAGGTAAAAATCTATAAGAACACAGGGAAATAAATTTTCTTTGAATATTCTCTAGCTTAGCCGAGTCAGTGGAAGTAATAGAGTTCCATACTACAGATGCATATTCAAGCTTGGATCTGACCAATGTATAGTATAAAATTAATAAACACATAGGAGTAGAAAAAGAATAAGTTATAGATCTGATTAGACCAAGCATTCTTAATGAATGGGTATAAATATATTGCACATGACCATGGAAATATAATTTAGAATCAAGTAAGACACCAAGATCTCTAACAGTATCTTTCTTAATAATTATGACATTATTAAGAGTTTAATTAAATTTTTGGGAGGTTGTTTTACGTGAGAAAGAAATAGCAAAAGTTTTGGATTGATTAATTTTCATTCCATTTTCAACAGTCCAAAGTGCAATTGAATTGATATCCTTTTGAAGAATTTGACAATCAGCAAAACTACTAATTTTAAGAAAGATTTTGAGATCATCCGCAAATAAAAGAAAGCTAGAACTTATTCTTTTACATATGTCATTTATAAATAATAAAAATAAGAGAGGCCCCAAAGGAGACCCTTGAGGGACTCCACATAAACTATTAAATGGATCCGAGAGAGAATTACCTAGTCTAACACAAGATTGTCCATCTGTTAAATAGTTTTCAAACCAATTCACGTAGTTCATGGAGAGACCAAAATTGCTTAATTTGTTTAATAAAATTTTGTGAGGAACAACATCAAATGCTTTGCTAAAATCAAAATAAATTGAGTCAATTTGACCTTGATTTTCGACAAGAGGCATAATGAGATTGAGATAGGAAACTAAATTAGTAGTTGTGGATTTCCCTTTAGTAAAACCATGTTGGGCTGAATTGATCTTATTTTTGACATAAAATGAAATGCGTTTGCGTATAATTTTTTCAAAAATTTTAGGAAAATTGTTCAGGATATAAATAGGTCTATAATTAGTAACATTGTTTTATTACCATTTTTAAAACAATAATAATAATAATAATAATAATAATAATAATAATAATAATAATAATAATCTGTACTAATAATAAATCTGTAGCCGAAATTTTTCTGGTAATTTTCGATTTTCCAAAAATAATTGGTCCTAACATATATAATTAACCACCCTGAAACTGAAAATCGCTTTTTTTTAATTTTTGTTTGTATGTCTGTCTGTCTGTCTGTATGTTTGTTACCTTTTCACGCGATAATGGCTGAACGGATTTCGATGAAAATTGGAATATAAATTACGTTCATCGTAACTTAGACTTTAGGCTATATGGCATTCAAAACACGTTATTTAAAACGGGGGTTATAAGGGTGCCTGAATTAATTAAATCGAAATATTTCGCTTATTATTGATTTTTGTGAAACATTTTACATAACACACGTATCTTTAAAAATCATTTCCGATAAGTTTTGTTCTTTGAAAAATTTTGATAGGACTGATATTTAATGAGATAAATGAGTTTTAAAATTAAAATAACTGCCATCCAAGGCTGTGTAATGAAATTAAAAACAAAAGACTTCGTCTATAAGGGGCCCTGGACAACAACAATCGACAGCTATGAAAGATAACTTACAGATAATGTTTCTGTGTTTGTATGAAGTAATATCGGAAGCTAAATTTTATTAACCGATTTGTATAATTAATTATTATTTCACCATTGGAAAGTGTAGTTTCTCTAGATGGGCATAATGCTATAATGTTTTCACAGTAATTTCTGAGTGGATTGAGGACAGGTAAGATTAAAATAGCTTCTTATGCACAGAAAACTTGATAGGCTATTCTGTACATTCGTTTCATGTATTTCTTAAAATAATGTTTACGAACACATCCATTTTAATCTCAGAGAATTAACGAACAACGAGAGTGTATTGATTTAGTACGCAGTAATAGTATGTTAGCTTAGCATTCCATTATTTTATAGTCCAAATTTTAACTATTCTCAATTGAATCGTGTTAAAATACATAAAATATATATGCATTAAATGCAATGCAAAATCATTGGGTAATGAGCCAAGCAGATTATGTTGCGCTGTTGTAAAAGTTGTTCCTCCTTAGATTCAATATATTCCATAACAAATTAAAAACTTACTTATCGGAGTACATCCGTTATCAACACACGTTTTATATAATATAATATAATATAATATAATATAATATAATATAATATAATATAATATAATATAATATAATATAATATAATATAATATAATATAATATAATGTAAGTTATTTGAAGGGTTCAGAACCATAGTGGGCCAAGCGCCATTTAGTGAATACGTAGAAAACAAGGGTTAAAATTAAGTTATTACCATAATTTAATGGAAACATATAGCAAGTAAAATAAAGTATACACATCAAATCTAAATGATGTCAATGTTCATTAAACTATGGTTGCATGTAATAACAATTAAGAAACATGTTAAAGGAATTGTCATTGCACCAAATGATTGCTCTCTGGACCAAAATGATCGCATTTTAATTATTTAAATACTATTTAAATTAAGTAACATATTAAACGATTTATCCTTCTATCAAACACGAATTCCCCTGGACCAAACGTCCTATTTTAATTATGTAATTAATTTATATTTATTTCTAACAAGTGCAGCGGAGCGCACGGGTACGGCTAGTAATAATAATAATAATAATAATAATAATAATAATAATAATGATAATAATAATAATTATCATTATCATCTCTGTGCGTCTATCGTTTTTCAGTAGATGTACGAATAATGCGGTTAGATCTTCAATTTAAACTCACAGATTTACAATGTGATGTTAAATGAAAGCTAGATGTAAGGACTTGACAAAAGTTGAACTTTTCAAACATTGGTTCATGGTTCAAATTACCTCCATCTTACTTAACTAATTTATTTATCTATTTATCTATCTATTTATTTATTTATTTAGTATTAATTTTATCGTAGTGTACTGTACGAATTATGTTTTGTGTTGCGTTAAGTTTCTTCAGAACTTAGTAAAAAGTTAATTTTTATCCAATTCTTGTTATTATTTGCTTCTTAGTGACAGTAACAAACACAGTCAATAGTACGCTTACAACCAGGGATACACGAGGATGTTTCAAAGATTACGCGTCCCACTAAATACGTAAAAATGCTGACGTCTATTTCATTGACTATTATACTTTTACTACGTCATACTACTTTTGACCAATGAAACGGTACGAAAGAAAGTATTTCAACCAGTCATGGCTGTTTATCGCTACAATTTTATAATTTCCCTAGCATTTGTTTCTTTGTTTGCCAACATTCGAAACTGTAAATTCTTTACGGCACCGGTACTATAAAACATGCTTTGCGATCTCGTCATTTATTTACCACATAGTCAACTGAAAATGACGGCTTCGTTCAAGCGTTTTGTGAAGCTCACGTTAGTGAAATAGAATTTTAACAAGTCTATTCATACCTGTTTTATTTTATTAGAGAACTTTATTTCTTTTCTCATCTTTATATACTTTCTTCTCTTTTTATCACCTCCCTACAATTTCTTTGTTTACCTACATTTTAAACTGTAAATTATTTACGGTACTATAAAACATGCTTTGTGATCGTCATTTGTTTACCGCATAGTTAGTCAACTGAAATGGCGGGTCCGTTCAAACGTTTTGGTGAAGCTAATATTAGTGAAATAGAAATTTAGTAAGTCAATTAATATTTTATTGTATTAGAGTACTTTATTTCTTTTAATCTTTATATACTTTCTTCCAATCGTGTAGTCAATTAAATCCCACTCGGTATTTGATTTTCAAGTCAGGACAGTTCCGCGGACTAATTTACTCTTGTTCCCTTCGAAAGCAAATTTATCATTTTAGTAGCATATTTTAATACCAGTATATTTATATTTTAAAAAGGATTTAAGGTTCGGTACTTTGGTGCTCTGTTATGAATTCGGGTGGTCCCTGGATGGATTACAGTCGTGGCGCCAGATGAGCAGGGAAAAGATGTCGAGAAACACCATGTATATTATAGTGCTTTAAATTCCTCTTTTGTTGCTGAGCGTAGAGTGGGTAGGGTAATAAATTTCATAAAATGTCTGTACTGGGAGAAAAAGTTAAATTCGATTGCCATGTGTCATTTCCAAGCTATAGTGTGATACGCAATTCGTTCGAATTTTATTTTTTCTTCTGTCTTTTTTGAAGGTCCACAAGGGCAGACCTCGAGACCACAGGTGTTCTGCGGACCATAGTTTGAGAAACACTGCTCTAGATAAATCAAAACCTCTAGTGAGATTACCGTTGATAATTATTGATATTTACATACTTTCTTGTATATTATCAACTTTTGCTTTTCTAGTTTTAGTAACTTTTTACAAAATTCATTACCATTAGTTCTGTATTAAAAACTACTGTATTTATAACATTAATATTTCTTTTGCATACAACATCAATCACAATCTTTTGTTATTTTTTATATAATTGCAATGCAGTTTTGGGGGTATGAACTTAAAAAAGATTTTTTGGGGGTAAGAAGTAAAAAAGAATAAATACCACCATTGGAAGAATTGTGCAATGGAAAACTCTTCGGACAAAATTTTGTAATTACCATTTTGATTTCCATTTTCATCCAATATTTATACGATGCAGCCCCGTACGCGATTTCAGAACACAACATGCATAATATATGTGTGTATTGTACATACTTTCCAGTAACGTAGTATTTCTCTCTACATCAGGCATGTCAAGCGCGGGCATTTCTAGCCTTTAAACGAGGTGTAACAATGACGTCAAATTTCGCCTGTATGAGATTCTGTAAGCGGAAGTTCTCTAGACTCCTTGTCTGAGATAACAATACGTCCACGCTTCACATTTCTGCTCTATTCTATAAGAACGAAAAACTATGTACTGATCACTTAACAATTTAATCACTTTCTCAAATCATATGTTTTCAGGCAGTAGGATTACTTCTTGGACTTCCAACGTCTTTCGCATTCCCTGCAATGTACGTCACATCGATCTGCATTGCATGTAGTCAACTGGAGAAGCTGCAATGCAAATTTCTTAGAATAAAGCAGAAGCAAAGCAAACAAAATGAAGAAGCTAGTTTAAGTTTCAATAATGATTTTCAGATGCAGAATGAATTAAATGAATGCGTCCAACACCATCAATCAATAATCCGGTAATTAAAATAATTAACAAAAAATCCTTAATACAAAGAAGGCTTCTGTGTAGCGTTTTTATAGATTCACAGCACTACTTTCTTTAAGATATGGTTAAAATAGGTTTAATGAAATTGTAACACACTCCTTTACTTTCAATTAGACCTATATTAAAATTGTAATAATACTTCATTAACTTTAGTTGAGATGTTTGAAATATGCTCCACTTTAAACACTTTATCTTCTATGTATCAGTCAATATTTGACATTGTTAGCCCTCTTTTAGTCCATATACCAAAATTTAAAACATGTATACTATATCTGCTATTTTATGAAACATCTAGTAGGAACTTGGTCTGAAAATTTTGGAATTAGAATGAACGGACCTGAGCAATGAAAATAAATTAACCATCGTGGATAGTACATAAAATTTGTGTTACACATATTCACAAACAAATCGCCTTAAACATAAAAATGCGTAATTTTACACAGGAAATGACCATGTGCTCAGGTCGGTACAGGATAAAATTGTAGGCAATATAGGAAAGCATACAAGAGGAGATAAATCAAAGAATGCCGTGGACGAAAGATAAATATATTCTATTATCCACATCTGGAATGCAACCGTGGACCGTTTGTATCTGAGAAGTGCAGGCTATGATTAAGGCAAGGCATAACACAATATATCGTCGTTGTTCCTGCATTAATAATAATAATGATTTATAATAATAATGATTTATAATAATAATAATAATAATAATAATAATAATAATAATAATAATAATGATTTATTTTAGCTGGCAGAGTTAAGGCCGTAAGGCCTTCTCTTCCACTCAACCAGCAAAATGTGTATATACAAATGCATGAACTTACAAAGAATTCAACAATTTGATTTAGATGAGAGTTACATGTATACAAGAGTTATTTACGAATTAAACAACAAAATACTATGAACTATTAATTAAACACTGAAATAAACTGTGTAACAGAATTAAACTAAAATACATAGAATGTTAATATATTTCAAATAATATTAGATAATAGAAAGAGATTATTATGAGACAATTTTGAAAATACAGCACTATCAGGATGATGTCTAAAGAAAAAAGTAACAATGTAGTCAGTGATAGTTTAAATCAATATGATAGGAGTGAAATGCTAATAAGGTTATCTTTTAAGCTTTTCTTAAAGGTGTTTGTTGTCTTGCAGCCCCTAATACTTTGTGACAAGGAATTCCATTGACGCGAGGTGGATATTGTTAAAGATGATGAATAACAAGATGTTCTATGAAGAGGTATACTTAGCGTGCCACAGATAAGTGATCTGGTATTTATGTCGTGGTTAGAATATAGATAAGAGAAACGAGACGAAAGGTAATTTGGTGTTGAGGTGTGCAGAATTCGAAAGAGTAAAGACAAAGAGTGTAAAGTTCTGCGTTCTTTAAGTCGGAGCCACGAGAGACTTGCGAAGGACGGTGATATGTGATCATATCGTCGCATGTAGCACACGTATCTGACGCACATATTCTGAGCTCGCTGTAACTTGACTGACAGTTCAGAACTTCGGTCACTTAACAAAACGTCACAATAATCGAAGTGCGGCATTACTAGGGTTTGTACTAGGGTAAGTTTTAGTTGCTGCGTGCAAATTATAAAATGTTTCAGTAGGAAGAAGAAACACATTTATTCGTACCAAGGCAACCATACATAGGAGACAGTGAATTCTTACATTTTGGAAACATACAAATAT
This sequence comes from Periplaneta americana, assembly GCF_040183065.1. Lineage (NCBI taxonomy): Eukaryota > Metazoa > Arthropoda > Insecta > Blattodea > Blattidae > Periplaneta > Periplaneta americana. The sequence goes on along the minus strand of NC_091124.1, from coordinate 76,544,059 downwards.
AATTACATACAGGACATTTTAATATTTGCTGTATCACTATTTAAGTTATTTAATAGAGCAAAAATCTGAAAATTGCTAAATATGTCACATAGGAGTTATTGTAGGAACAACGACGATATGTACAGCACTTTTCTACCGTGCCTTACCGACAGTGAAATTATTTAGCTTATTACACATCACTTGGAATATTTTAATTAATCAACGTACGGAATACTTTGTATTAAGCTGTAATTTCATTCTTCGCCAATACACTTACACAAAGAGCCCCGAATTTCTTACAAAACACGTATGGATGAATGAATCATAACTCGAAGGCAATGGTTTTCTTTTTAATCCAAATGATCCCCTCTAAAATGAGTGTATTCAGAATAACAAAATACGTAACTGCTCATATTGTAATGATAGAGGAAATACTTATTTATGTTTTTCTCTATGTTTCAGTTACTTAAACGCCTTGGAGACGGCAATGAATATTCCTGTAGGTGGAATATTACTCATTCAGCTAATTACTCTGTGCACAATCGCTTTTTCCGTTATTATGGTAAGTATGTCCGCATTTTATCATAATAACGTTTCTGATGAAAATAATTATTAATTTGAATAAGTCACACACAATCACAATATTCGGATATTCGCATTTTACTTAGTATTATTACATTTCCACACTATGTCACAGTCAGGAATAAAAATTGCACTTTATATATTCAAAATTAAGTACGATTGGTCAATTAGAATGGCACTTCAATTTTTGAAGTCATATTATAAAGATAATCTATAAGTACTAAACACATTAAACTTCTTTTTATAACAACTGAGTATTCCCTAAAGCTCTAAACTATTAACATCAACGTACACGTCAAAGAAATGAATACAAACTATACCTCCATATTATGTTACATTGTTCATTGTCACTACAGTTAAAAACTTACAGTTCTTCCAATTTCAATATTATGAAAATGAACATTTTTTTTTAATTGTGAATTTGATGCAACTATTGGCAAAATTAATCATGACTTGAATCAAGTTTCTTCACGGGCGAAAAAGTTCGGACTCAGTTTAAATACTAGTAAGTCACAAGCTATAATAATAATAATTGGACATAGGAGACTACTGAATACAATGAACAACAGACATATCCCAATTATTACAGTAAATAATGCCACTATTCCGTACCATACCGTCGTCAGAAACCTCGGCATTTTCTTGGACGAAAATTTAAATTGGGAATGCCAAATAAAGGAAATATCCAAGAGAGTGTGCTGTACTATGCATTCTCTTAACCCATTCAGAAACTTCTTCCCGCCAGAATTAAAACAAACTTTAGAGCAAACCCTCGTACTACCACTGTTTGACTATTGCGACGTAATACTTACAGACTTGACAAATGACCTTTCGAACAAGCTGCAGCGTGTGCACAATATGAGTGTCAGATTCATCAGCAATGCTCACAAAATTTGACCACATTACACCCTCGTTCAAATCTTTATCCTGACTGCAACTTAGTAACCGTAGAACACTTCATTCGTTCTCTCTTCTGTTTCGAGTTCTCCACACTTCTACTCCAAATTATCTTCGTTCCCGGTTTAACTACTTATCCTCTAATCACAATCTAAACACCAGATCACAGGAGAGCCAATCCCTAGCAATTCCTGCCCACAGAACATCCCACTATTCGTTCTCTTTTACTGTCTCAGTCCCCCATGAATGGAATTCTCTACCTCAGAAGATTAGGGGCTGCCAGACAATAACCACTTTCAAGAAAAGGCTAAACGATTTCTTACGGGCTCAGTCAAATTGAAGTTATAATTGTGATCGAGTTTAATAATTTAATTTAATTTAGGTGTGACTATCATTACTTTTACTGTTATTATTATTATTATTATTATTATTATTATTATTATTATTATTATTAAATAATTATTTAATGGTATTGTGAAGATCAAAAAGAATTGTCATTGTATTATTTTGATTATGTATTATATTGTCTTGTATTGTAGTATTGTATTGCTTTGAATTGTATTGTATTAATTATGTAATATTCATAGCATTTTAGTAATTTTCTATCATACTGGTTGAGTGAAAGAGAAGGCCGAATGGCCTTAACTCTACCAGTTAAAATAAACCATTATTATTATTATTATTATTATTATTATTATTATTATTATTATTATTATTAATATTTTCCCGCCACGTATTTTACGTAACTCATTCAAGGAGAGTTCATGTTAAGTGTCGCAAAAATAAAATTATCTTCCATGCAACACACGTTTTGAATAGGGTAATTTATAGAAATGATATTTAGAATTCTCTCATTTTACAGTACTCTTCCATTTTGATTTCGTGCAAAGTTTCATAGTATTTACTTGTAATTTCAGAGTTGGGGTGATATTTTGGACATGGTACAAGGTGCGACCATCTATATAGTTATGCTGGGTTTAGTTTTCACCTTCTGTGGAATGGGTACAGTAGTAACAGATAAGGTAAGTGGCTATTCATCCGTTTTTTCTATATAACTACAGCTTCTATTTTATTTCCTGTAAACTCCACTTAATTATATTTATGAAATATACTAACCACAATATATGAAGATTCACAGACGTTCGAGTAACAGCACTTTGGAAATGTTTCACTTTGTCCGTAAATTGTTCGACCCATAACAAATTTAGTCCATTGTTCTTTATTTATTCATGTATTTATTTTGCTAATAAATGTAACATAAAATACACCGTGTACTTAAAAAAGTATAGCAGTTTATAGTCTGTATATTATCACTCAAATGAGGCGTAGAAAGTTGTTTGTAGGCTCAAATGAAAGAAGCAGGAAGACAGTTTTATTTGTATGCATGTGGAGATAGCTTTCCTTTGTTTTGTTTCCCTGGCACTGATAGTAATAAGATGGCGGCTTCTCTCAACAGAAAGCATTTTGTATTTTGAAGTTTGAGAGTTATACATAAGTTATAACAGTTCAACGTCCGTTTCGTAGGCAGTTTAATCGTGAGCCCCCTAATGTCAACAACATCCATCGATGGCATAACAGTTGCCAACGAATTATGTACCTGAATATGCTACAAAAATGGCTCTTTCCTTAACTGCAAGATGAGTCCAATAACATCATTTGGCAACAAGATGGCGCACCTCCACATTGGCAACATCTTGTACGAGATTGGTTAAATGATTTTGCCACTGATCGCTGGATTAGTCGCCATGCACCCGATGAAAGGGCATATCTCCAGCGGCCTGTAAGATCACCGGATCTCACCCCATACGATTTTTTCTTTTTGGGCTTTAGTAAAGAACCAAGTCTATGTGCATCCATTGCCTGTTAACCTGCCCGAGTTGAGAGTCTGGATTCGAGAAGTTGTTGCTGCCATCATTCCAGAGATGCTGATTAAAGTATGGGAGAAATTACCCTACAGGTTAGATGTGTGTCGTGTAACAATTGGGGCTCATTTTGAACACTTATAAACTTATAATATAAACTGGAGATGTTACTCTTTCATTTAACATGAGTTTTATTATTGTCATACTTAGTCAAAGTATGGTTAAACAGCTTTAAAATCGCTATATTCTATTATGTACACCCTGTATAATATAAAAAGATAAAATTTTAGCTCACCTCTGAAAGAGTAGAACTCGTTCTCAGGAGCGGGTTCCTGAATTTAAATTAAGAAGTATGTAATACAATTCGTTTTATATCTACTACACTATAAGGATATATAAATTCAAAATTTACAATTCTTTATTATTTATAAAAATCCATACCTAACTTCTTAAATTTAATAGTAGAGCTATTAGAATTGACAAGATTAGGATGATCAAAGTTTATTACTAATAGGCCGTCGAAACTTATCTAATTGTATTACAAAATCACAATGTTTCTATTTTAGCGTATCGATTAAAATTTTCGGTTTAATTAAGCCATCATCAGATCTTTTGTAAACCCCTTAAAATTATGAACTAGTTGTTACATTGTAAGCAACCAGTGAAAAAACAATGGGTTAAATGAAATTGTATGTCATGCTAATGGATGTGAAACACGTGCAATTTACTATATAAATGTTAAAAATTATACACAAAAGATAAAATGTTAAAAAGCAAGCAATTGCTCTAATAATATATGTAAAATTTGAATGTCAGAACGACCTTCTATGTACTCATATATTGAAATTGCATTATGTTTGCATTTACAAACGCCATTTGCAAAAGTACAACCTGACATAAAATAACAATGTTCTCTACTCAAACAACAATTATTATTACAACTATTATAGCTATCCATCAATCCACACATTTATTTACTTATTAAATTATTTAATTAATTAATTAATTAATTACTTAATTAATTAATTTATTTATTTATTTATTTATTCTCAGTCATAAATATAATATTCAATATTGGAATGTAATAGGACTTGTGTTTGGTGCGTCAGGAGCAATTCCCAAATTTACATTAGAGATTCTCATACAATTAAAGGTTCCTGAAAAGACTCTTCAGACAATTGCATCAACCATTTTGAAATCTTCATTAAAGACCATCAATGACCGTCTATATTCATGTTTATAATATGTCACTGTATATAATTTATTTTTTTCAATAAATTCTTATCCTTCAGCCTGTCTCTCTCAACAACAAAATAATTCCTTTCAGTGCTACTGTAAAAAACCTCGGCATCTATTTCGACTCTAATATGAACTGGAATACGCAAATCAGATATATCTGTAGAAAAGTTTTCTCTATCATGCATTCTTTGAAACGCCTGAAAAATTTCCTTCCTACTAAACTCAAACAAATTCTAGTACAGACTCTTGTACTGCCTCACTTTGACTATTGTGATGTTTTATATAGCGACTTAAGTGCTGAACTTTCTCAAAAACTTCAACGTGTACATAATGTCTGCGTCCGATTTATTTTCAATATCCGCCGACATGATCATATATAGGAATATTTTCTACGACTCTCCTGGCTACGCTTGCAAGATCGACGTTTAGTACATTCTCTTTGCCTGCTATATCGAATTATACATGATTCCATACCCAACTACCTTGCCTCTCGGTTTACTCTCCTAGCTTCACATCATAATCGAAATACACGTTCACAGCACAATCTGTTGCTATCAATACCACGTCATCAGACATCTCTGTAGTCAAGTTCTTTCTCAATAGCCATGGTCCGCTCATGGAATTCGCTGCCGCTGGAAATCAGGGGTAGTTTTAGTCCTCAGTTGTTTAAAATTAGGTTGTTTAGAAATATTTTAAATGCAAAGAATTAGTTTTTAGGTATAATTTTTATTTATTATTATTATTATTATTATTATTATTATTATTATTATTATTATTATTATTATTATTATTATTATTTTACACAGTCATTACTTCATTTTTCCATTAACACTTATATCTAGGTAATTGACATTGTCTCAATGTAACCCGTGCTGCGCTGATCATACTAATTCTACTATTCCTTTAGTTGTGAGATTATATTCATATGTATTAATTCTCTTTTTCTAAGATAATACTGTATACTAGAATGTATTTTTCTGTTTGTGATTATGTATTCAGTCTTTTTTTTTATTATATATATATTTTTATTATTGTTATTTTAAAGTTAATACTGATTGTGTATATGTATTCAATCTCTCCTATTTACTTAATTATGTTCATTATTATTTTCAAATTAATATTTGTATACCGGTATGTATTTTTCTGTGTGTGATTTGATCCTGGTTGAGTGGAAGAGAAGGCCTGATGGCCCTAACTCTACCAGGGAAAATAAAAACTATTATTATTATTATTATTATTATTATTATTATTATTATTATTATTATTATTATTATCGTATCGATAACTACCAAATCTTGTTGCAGATCATTCAATTTTTTTAAATTTTATTATGAATAGCCTATGCCTAACATTAATTTACATTTTTTTGTTTGTTCATTTGAATTGATTAGGATGCCGATTTTTTAAATCCAAGATTTGGAAGGCTATCAATATGATATTTATTTATTTATTTTATTTATTATTACAGATTCAATATTAAAATATAATCTATCGGGCAACATGAAATTCATTGGTTTGACAAAACAGTTTATTATTCTTAAGACATAACCTAAAAATGTATCTTATGAAATGAAATAATTGGTACGAACTCCCGAAAACGAATACCACTATAAAATGTATAATGTTTATTTAGTAATCGTTACTGTATTATTGATTATATTAATGTTATTAATATACTAATTACCTTCAAATTTTCAAAAACACTAGCTTGTAACTTTCATTTTATGAACGCTGGCAACTTCTTCACAGGTAAACCATGCTCTCAGCATAACAGAAAGAAACTGCCAGTTTTAGTATTTGTTGGTACCGAAATTCGAAACGAATGAGACGAAAGAAAATTCAATCTGACAACTGGAAAATCATACTGTATGTAGTAGTAGAAGGAAAATGGTTAGGTTTAACTCCTAGGTTAAAAAATTAAAAGATCCGGACTATGACATCACTCTGATCGATTATTTCAGAACGAGAGTTTGAGGGAGGTGGCCTGGTCTTCAGACTGGGTGGGCACGCCCCTTTCTTATCAACGATGTATCCTATTCATCATAGCTAAAGCCAACCAGGAATTCCACCTCACTGCTGGAAAGTTTGTTCCGTTATCTAATTCTACCATGATGAGTGTAAGTCTAATTGTTGGGTCAATAAATTAGAAACTGAAGGCGTCAGTAACATTTTCACATGTAACAAACTTTTAATACATGCATGCTCACAATGACGAAATTAAGTTCACAAATATATGCATAAAAGTGAAAAAGTATCACTCTCTATATAATTCATAGGTATTACGTTACATATATAATGGGTAGTAAGAATAAAGCTTAAGTACTTTCTCACGGTTTATACTTTTGAGTATGAGCACTTCCTGTGATTATATACTCGTAACCACTAGAACATACTCATATTCGTAAGAATAAAGATATTCTACCTAACGCGAATATATACTCATATCTACAGCCTTCTTGATCGTTTAAAAGTTAGCATGTACTCGTGTTACCTATCCTCTTTGACCACATTGCACCGTGATGCTCAGTTTTTTTAGAGACTTTCACATGCTATCCGCATGCTGTAGTGGTTTGTGTTTTGCTTTTTATAAATAAGTAAATAAACAAACAAATTAATTAATTAACTAAATAAATAAACAAATATATTAGTAAATAAATAAATAAATAAACATGAAAGAGAGAGTGAATCAGATAAGTGACGTTAATAAACAGGAAACAAGAAAATAGTACTGGGAAATCGTCATTACGGGATGTTAGATAGAAATTACAATCAATGTCTAGAATTCCAGTTATGGTAATTCTATTTTTTATTATAGAGGGTTATATATATATATATATATATATATATATATATATATATAATTTAAAGTTACAAGTAATTTCATTTAGCAAATCAAATTTTAAAAATAAACTGTAATTGTTAATTATATTTAACAATACAATCTAACCTTATAATTTGATAGCCATTCATATTTTTATAGGTTACGTTTTTTATGAATAACAAATACGTGTTTAACCTTTCTCACATTCACTTTTCTGAAGCGTTAAAGGCTTCTGAAGTTCACGTCTTTTTCTACTTTTTCCATGAGGTACTGCATCGTTCATAAATTCTGCCATTTCTTTTATTTAACTTTAAACTGAACACAAATCAACAAATATTCAGAATTGAGCCTGCTACAAACCATACTCAGAATAACATGAGAACGAACTTATAAATAAGAGAATATAATAGCTTTTATTCTTATCAAGCATGAGTATATATTCTGTACAAGAAGACACTTGAGTATATTCCACTATGCTTCCATGTTATGAGTATGTAATCAAAAATGAGTAGGTACTCAAATGTTTTCATTCTTACTAACGAGAGTATATACTAAAAAAAAAGTCCAGTGCATACTATATACTCATGTTTATTCTTATCACGGAATGCCTTGCATCACAAGAACTTGTCCAAATATTCTTATGCATTGGGGAGAAGACTCTTGATCCACTGACCAAAAATCACAAGCTTATTGTGTTCTTATATAACACAAACGTATTGTATGAATTTCAATTGAAGGGTTGAAAAATACCTATATGGCCAATCGTGGTTTTAACAACCTTACCGATGTTGTTGGTAGGCTTTGTAAGTTAAACTTACAACACATGTGCGGTAAGTAAATTAATCAAATTAACTTATATTTATCTACTTAAAAGTAACGAACTATCAGTGTCGCGCACCACTATGTTGCTTTGAGGAAATAACTAAATGTCTCATTATACCTATACCATTTCTAAATTAATTTATTGGAGTGGAGATTCGTAAGAAAACAGGAATTAATGAAGATGAGACGTAAGAGTGAAATCATTTTGACGACTTCCGGTTGTTGCTCAGAGCGCCACTCTTAGGGTCGTGGTCCATGAAATAAAATACGTATTCAAGCATTAACCTATAGACACTACCATTACGCAATTTATTTACTCTGATGGTTAATTAATCTGTCACCTACAAATATTAATGTGTCACCTACCTACTACTTTGAAGACAAAACTAAACTTTCTATAATTTATTTTACTACAACATTTTCACAATCGCCACCGAATAATAACAAATGAATAACACCTATCGACAAATACGAATAATAAGAAATGAATGACACCTACCCACAAATAAACGGCGATCACATATGCAAATATTAGCGTCCAAAAACAATTTATTTAAATTAAAAATGATTAATAATAAGTAATTTTTATTAATATCAGCCAAAAATAGTATGTAATACAAGTTCGTAACAGAATCTCGGAAACAGGGAAGACTCGACATCGCCTCGTCTTCTCTAACATTTCCTCGATTCCTCGATGCACTTCCCACGCTTGTATCGCAATATACTATCACGTCCTTAGGTCACCGATATGAACTCACTACAGTAACTCAGAATCCTGAAACAGGGGAGAAATTGTCAGATGAATTTTGCCTGAAGATAACGAATTCAGAGACATGTTTCCACTAAATGTCGTAAATGTATCACACGAAATTCCCAGCTTTATATCCTTCTGTCCACATCTGTAAAGTAACGGTTAGCGCGTCTGACCGCAAATCCAGGTGATCCAGGTCTGAATCCCGGTCGGGTTCAGGTTTTACTGGGGTTTTCCCTCAACCCAATACGAGAAAATTCTGGGTAAATTTCTGTGCTGGAACTCGGATTCATTTCATCGGCATTATAACCTGCATTTCATTCAAACGCTAAATAAGCTGACAAGCAAACGTTCTGATGGGGACAGATAAAAAAGTAAAAATTTTTCTTCCACCATGTTAATAATGTCAAAAGAAGTGCTTGTACAAATTTTGGCCACTCGACCGCAATTATGAGGCCGCCCAGAACGTGATTTTCCTTGGGGTCGTTTATAGAAAAAAGCATAATTTCATGGAAATATTTATTGAAACAGATACAGAAATTGTTGCGCTATTTATCAACATATCCCCCACTTGAACCGAGACATTTTTCATACCATGGGATCAATTTTTGTGTAGTAGAAGTCAGCCGCCTCATATCGGAACCAGCGTTTGACTGCGTCTGCACCTCTCTCTGTCGATCCTACGATATGAGGAATGTCTCAATTCCGATGGAAAATATGTTCAAAAATAGCTCAACAATCTTTGTCCGTTCTAATACATTTGTCCAATGTAATTGTGTTTTTTCCTTCTATTGACGGCCTCTGGCGAATTTATTTTTTTACGGCCCTCGTAATTGCGGTCGAGTGGCCAAAATTTTTACAAGCCTTCTTTTGACATTATTAACATGTTTGAAGAAAAAAATTTCACTTTTTTATCTGCCCCCATCAGAACGTTTGATTGTGAGATGTTGGGACAGCGTCGTAAATTAACCCAATAAATATGAAATCCATTTCAAAATCTATCACTATTGAGGAAGATCATGTGCCTTTCCTTGTCTCAATTAGGCAGGACACTGTGAAAGAAGAGTTCTGTTGATTAATGTGAAATGACTATGCAACACAATGTTTCAGTAACCCACCAACAACGTATTACCAACTTCTCGTGATGCAAGGTCTGTAACTGCATTGTTATATTTTATCTGCCTATAGTCATGTAATTTTCTCTTTGCCCGCAGATTCTGAACGAGTCTCTATCCTTCTTCATGTTTTTACTCGCAGTGAAAGATCAGGAAAAGGAAATTGACAACGAATAGTATGCAAATGTTCACGCATTGAATGTACTGTTTAGTATTAACGAAAGCTTAAGTAACACCCAAAATACTGCGAATGCTTTAAATATATAACCTACAAAGTGAAGCGATATTCATAATCTGTAATTTAATTATTCACTATTTTGAGTTATTACAAATTTTCATATGCTCTACTGCTGATACATTGCAATATACCAGCATAATAAAGATGTCTGATTACACGATTACGTAATTAAACGCCACTAATTTCAGTTTACGAAAACTAGATACAGCACTTGTATAGACTACCTATAATATACATTTTATATTATATATAGTATAAGTTAATTTGGACATTATAACAATATCGTTAAGATTAGAGTTCCTAGAACTTTGGAACCCATGCACGCTTCAGATATTTCGAAGTGAATATACAGCATTGGATGAAGTCCAACCATACAGGCCTACAAGTATTTTGAAGAGGACAAAATGTATTTAGGCTATTAATAAATTTCATTTAAAAAGTTTAACAACGAGAAATCTTTCACGTTTTCGTTGGCGTATGTAACAATTATTGAAAGTGATAGTCATTACCACTTTTTTGTTGCAATTTGTTAAGTAGAAAACATACATTGTGCGACGTACTTTTGCGTGAAACTTAGTAAATTATCAAAGAATTTTAAATTAATAAAAATATTAAACCTGTTAGAAGTCCTTGAACGCTATGGAAAATAAAAATGCCAACAGAAACGCACAAAAGTAAAATACACTCAGTTTGTCTATACAAGTTTGTGTGAGGAATGAAAATTAGAAAATATTCTGTTCCCAGAAATAATAATAATAATAATAATAATAATAATAATAATAATAATAATAATAATAATAATAATAATAATAATAGGCCTAATAAAGCCGTAAATCCCCAGTGGGTCAAGGCCTTCTGCTTGGACAGGGGTGGCTCAAGTATTGACCATCAGAAGAGCCGACCTGATGGTCTATTTACATTCCTAGTTCTTTGTCCACAATTTCAGTAGCACTGGTTGTTGCTCCCGCTCAAAGATGGTTGACTGCGTCCTTCCACCGTGTTCTTAGGCGTCCTATTCTGGTCCACAGTCCTCCTAGCTGCAACTTGAACTCGTCCCCCATCTGGACCTCGGTCGTCCACTGTTTCTCCAGCCAGTTCTTGGATCCCACAGTGTCGCCGTGTGTGCCCATTTGGTAGAATGCATTCGTACCACGTGTCCTCCTTAGCGCCATTTCATTTTATTAGCGAGTGTGACCACGTCCTCTACGCCGCTTCGTCGCCGTACTTCTTCGTTTCTCATTCTGTCCTTCAGGCTTATTCCGAGTATTTTCCTTTCCATTATTCTTTGGCATCTTCCTAATTTTAATACCCGTTTCTTGGTGAGTGACCAGGATTGCGCCCCATACATAAGTACAGGTGCAATGCAGCTGTTGAAGATCTGCCTCTTGTTCCGCAATTTCTGGCTCTTGTCCATTGGGATGAAGGACAGACTCCAAAACTTTCTCCATGCCGATGCTATTCGTCTATCAATTTCTTTATACATGCTATTCTGAAATGATATGGTCTGTCCAAGGTAAATGTATTGCGTGACAAATTCGATGTTCGCATTGTTGACGATCATCTGCCCTTCTGCGTCATTTGTCAGTACTTTGGTTTTGCTGGTGTTGATTTTTAGGCCTACTCCAGAAATATTACTAACATGTAAAATAACCTATAAAGTGTATCACAGTACTAAATAGTAGTTTAAGATAAGATACTTTCTCTACAATAGGAGTATATATACTGAAATTCGAAGAGTGTCGACAGAAAAAAATTAGTGAGAATAGTAGCAACAATTGATATTCAGAGTTTCGAATAAATTATTTAAAAATCACAGAAAATATAAAAATAAAATCAGAGATCGAAATTCTACCACTGTTTGCAATTCTGATAATTGGACTCTCTAAGAAATTTGAGCTTAAATGTATTATTGAAAGGAATCAATGGACTAGAGAAGGGTATTAATATAAAGAGTAAGAACAAAATAGTGAATAAGTAACTGATGAAGGGACAAAAAAGACGATGAGGCAAAAGGAAATATTTGAGTAAAAAATTACGAAAACATTTTTTATAAAAGTGGATCGCAGACCCCTTGTACACAGCATGCTTTCAACTTAGATAATTTACAAATCTGTATACATAAGTGTCTATGTCCATTAATAATCATTACAACAAACAGTTCCTTGGGTCTACTCAGCCTCTGACAGTATATGAGTACCAGGAGGATTTACTTAGGGTTAAAGGCGGCGGGCACGTAAGAATGACATCCCTACTGCCATTAAATGCCGATTATTTCTGTAGAGGTGGGACCCTTAACCTCCCGCCACCCTCTGGGTCGATTTCGCCTGTTGTGGTATGACGTTACTTTCACCTTTTTTACAATAAATAGTATACCGTTATATCACAGTCTAGTATATACAGTCACGAAGCTCAATACGTAATACATATGCATCCATAGATAGTTGCTAACCACTAGGATCGCTACTATCGTCTCATTACAGACAGTGCGAAATGGTACCTGCACAGTCTCTTGTTCCTAGCACCCTCAAAACTCAAGCTTCGTTACTGAGATTATATAAGGAAAGATTTGTTTTATAATCAGGCTTAGGATTCGGGACGCTATGCTAAAATCCAGGTTATGAACCAACTAAACCGGAAGCAACGTTCTGTTGCTCTCTTTCTGAGCTCTATTGCCACATAGTGGCGCGAGATTCAAAGCATGTCCAGCGTTTGTCACCGATATGTTTACAATAACTACTGTATATAGTTCTCGATAACACTATCAACAATATTAGTAATTAAAATTACTGTTTTTAAGAAAGCACGAGCTAATGACGCTGGTACGAAATGCGACTCGTAATGCACGTGGTACTGAAAATGAACTGGGAAGTTTGGCTACACTGTCTCCGTGATTCCGTTGCCAGATTTTCGTTAGCAGACGACATTTTCACGTGAGGTCCAATGACAAGCTCCGTTCTTCCTTTCCCCTCCAACCCCCATACTCAACGTGTCATCGCTGTACAGGCTATCCCTCTAACCCGTACTTTCCTCTCGCCCTGCCAACTACTTCCTGTTTAGTCGGTTCATAACCTGGCTTTTAGTATAGCAACCAATGTACGCACAACTTAACTATAGAGTTCCTTGAACATAGCAGACCAGGGATGTCAAAGCGCCTGCACTGCGTGCTCTCAAGAACCCGCACAACATTTTCTGAACAGCGATGATTGTACTTTATCTTGATGGAAAGTGAATCTTGTTGAATTTTTATTGCTTGTAGTATGAGCACGTAATACAGGCGCTTTGACATCCCTGTAGTAGACAGACATACTGCGAATGTAAACAACGACGTCAAGGTGTTTCATTGCATTCTGCTGTTAATAGTACAATCCAGTGACGGTGAAGAATGAAGTAGGATACATACCTCACAAGTTTTCATGTCCTTCGGCGACATTAAAATCGTTACAACCATGTAGTACATACTTGCATAGTTAGAAAAAACTGTTCACTATATGTTGAAAATGAACTGTGATTGCGTGAGTTCGTTTCATAGGGTGAGACGGAAGAATACTGTACCTCTGATCACGAAACGGATTGTATTCTAACGCACAGATAAACAAAACTCACCGCGCCATCTCACTCAATCTATACTCCGTAGCAATGTTAACTTCATTTCATTCTTAAGTTCTCTCGGATTCTAAGCCTGTTTATAATCAATATCCATATAATTGCTTTGAAGACACTAACTATAAGTTTAATTTATTTTGAATCTGTGTCTGCATGATGTAAAACATTGAATAAGTTTTTTACCGTTTTACTTTACTAAGTAGTTCAATGCATTTTAGTGTAAGTGAAGTAGCTAATAGAATATTCACGCCCAATTATCACTAAGAAAAAAATGAAAACCGTATTACTAATATTAATAAGCAATGATACTGAAACGTACAATTTATTGCACAGGGTATTATCAGGAAGAACTTATTTTTCAAAAATAGAGATTTGTAGTAGCCCACATTAACGGTAACTTAGTAAGGTTTACAGTTATTAATGCTCACAGATTTTAAACGTTATTTTGAAATAAACGATAGGATGTATACCACTCTCTGTCCAGCAAGTACACTAACTATCCAGTATGTGTTATTTCAAAACGGTTTTCAGCGATGATATTGTAATCAAATTCATTCATGTACGTGATTAAAATTCTATATTGAACAGTAACAATACAGTTACTTTGTAGCCAAGATTCCGAGAAGATTTGACTCAACATTGTCCCAATGTTGAAAAATAGATAACGTATGAACTGTAACAGACACAATTTAATTGTACCGAAAATTTGTCTGTGTTTAACAATACAAGATTACGGGAGTGTAATAATTCCTTATTCTGGGTTTTGAATTTTGGAGAAAAAAATAGAATTGATAAACTTCAGACTACAACGGTGTAATATTTAAAAACATTCTATGAAAGCGATAGTATCCCAGTGTCTGGAAATAAATAGGACTATTGAACATCTTCAAGAAAGAAGATAAACATAATCTCAGTATCTATAACTTGATGGCAGTAATAAATATCGTCCTGTTTCCTGAAGAGGATGCCCCCATTTCACAAACCCTTGTGAGCTTGCAACAAGCCTGATATGTCTTCAATTCACTATGAGACCGCCTAAGGTCTAATATTTTCTAACCATTTTTTCTTATTTCTTTCAGTGGAAAAAATTCTCTTTTGCACTTTAAGTAAGAAGTTAATAATTGAAGAGTCCACTGCAAGAATGATGGATGTCATTTGGAATACATTTTGCAGGGGAAGCAATTGAAAGTTTGAAATGCTTAGCGTTCAAAGCTTAACTGTGATTTTCCAATCATTACTGGACAATGACTATCAGTGATAATGCCATTTAACTCTCTGTGTGCATTCTATATGTCTTAGGCTATGTATTGACAATCTTGGTTCATTTTCGAGAAGAAAGTGACATCCATCATTCTTGCAATGGACTCTTCAATTTTAAGTTCTATGTATGATATTGATAATGTAATAAACTTTTTCTTGACCTTCGTGCATGATTACGAGTTATTTTGGAATTTCACTGTGTGGGAACTGATATTTTTACGTTTTGATAGTTAACATATAGTGAAACTATCTGTTGCACACATTGGTGAGTATGATGTAATTCCTTCAATAATGGTTTCCTTTTCAATTACAAATACAATAATACTTAAAAATACTTGACATAAAAAATGCATTCGAAGATTAATGTAAAGTTGACAGTTTACTCATAGATGAAATGAATAAAAACTGTATTCAGTAAAATTTAGAGACCAGGAATCATTTTCTGCCTCTACTTACCCAAGTGAGCTTAGAATGATTAGTTCGAAATTGCTCTCAAAGTATCCTTTAAACATTCCTCATTACTTTTCCTTGACATCCATATTTTAAATATGAATTAGGAAGATGTTAATTTTGACATTCAAAATATGAGAACAAATTCCATAACATGAGATACTGAGTTCATAAAGGGTTCAATTCAGTCCATCAGAACTGTTGGAAAATAAAAGGATGCAAACAATGTGTGTCTATTTCGCTAAAAATATTCTCGTGGAAATTTTTTCATATTAACTGGACAGTGATATATTTACTTTATGCTCGACCATGCCGAAATGTAGTAATTATACACCTGGTAGTAGCCCTTTAATGCACCTCATTAAAGTACACCTATTTATTATTGTTCAGTTGTTCAGCCAATGAGAGATCACCATTGTACCATTATAAAACCGCAAGTATCGATTATTCTCGGATATGCAATTGAAAGACAGTTAGCGAAACGTCACGGAGGCTGGAAATCCAATACTGTCGCAGAAGGTTATGTTCTGTTACTATAATAATTAGCGTTAATTGTAAATAACATTGAAATAAATTTAATTTGTCATCTCGTTTTTCAATTCTAAACCAATTTCCAGGTTATATCAATATGTTCATGTTATTCTCTAGATTGTATCAAGGTCAATGACATTCGTCCCTAGGAAAAAATCAACACTTTCGCGTCTGCACACATCTCACAATTTAGAAGGTCACTTAGATAACCATAACATGAATGCTTATGAATAATTTCAAATTAGAAATATGGTCGAGCATAAAAAGTCGAATGAAACTTGCCTATAATGGTAATTAAGACGCTCGTATGAAAATTATGAAACTCACTTTCGCTCGTTTCATAAACAAACATACTCGCGTCTTAATTACTACCATTAAAGGCTCGTTGCATAATGTACTATTATGTTATGAGATAATTAGAACAAAATTTATTAATATAAGGTCTCAATTTACTGTAGGCTATATACGAGTAAAAATAATAAAAATTTTGTCCTCCTTTCGGTTTCTGTCTCTGAATACGGTCACGAACATTGTTACACTAATTTCACATTTGTAAAAACCGCACATTTTAACTTTTTCTTCTCTTTGTTCCAAAGAACATAATGGCTTATAGTGAAGTTGTCGATTCTTATAAAGAATCTTGCCTTCAATTACCACGTACCACCTAATTCAGGGACGACAATGCAAAAGTAATTTTCATTACCGAGATATATTCTAACGAAAGAGGTTGAGATGTGCAAGGAAAAAGCAAATCTATATCGTAGTTACTAGATAACTGAAGTACTTGTAAATACATAGAAGAAAACGAGATATAAAATTTCTTGTGTAAAAAGATTAGGCTTTTCGAAATTATGTTATATCATTGTTATGTACGAGTATTTGGCCTATTGCTGAAATTAATCATTCAAATAACGAATTCTTACATGACAATGGTTTATAATAGACGGTATATTTACATTACGTCATCAGGTGTCTCTTAATTCATGTTTACCAGACATAATCTGATGTGATTTTAAAGCGACTTCAAATTTTTAATTGAGAGGCAACACCGAGATACATTTACATACAAGGAAAAAAATTTGGAAGGAAAGTTTGCAGAAGCTCTTTCTCTGATCTAATTTCAACTATATTTAAAGTCGTGTAACTTCTGCACACGGAATTGGCAGAAGTTAGGTAAGTTTATCAGTAAATTTATCAAATTTTTGATGTATTTTACAATAATTTGTTTGAATAAAAATTGGTTGTTCCTTTCTTAAGAAGTACTTATTAGATTGTATAAGACAGTCTTTGATTTACGTTGTATTGTTTATTTAACAATTAACATTACTCTTCAGGTAACAGCTTTAGTATTCAGCTTGAGTGTTTTCTTTCTTTAGCACAGTGTATCTATGGTTGACACGTATTGAATTTTGCACTGTAAATTTTATAATCTCAAGAATAGTTCGTTCTATGTTACAGCACACAGTAATACAACATCTACTGAAATTTTGATATCTTATCACCAGCCTTAGGGAGTTCGTACGAAAACATTGTTTCAGGTTGAGATATAGATCTATTGAATTAAATTGAATTTATGAAGCCAAAAAAATAAATTGATAAGCTTCGTCACAATACATAAGGGAGGAAAAAAAACATACATTTGAAAATACACATATAATTGAAAACAGTAAAGTTTAATTAGAATGAAAACACAAAACATTTTGAAACTCTAAAATTAATGAAAACACTTCACTCTTAATGTAATAATTGTAACTAAATGTAATTAACTTTATTTATTAAAAACAATTTCGTATAAATTTATGTTAAGAAACTCATCTACAGAGTAGAAAGAATTAATTAAAAGCCAATTATAAAATCTAGCCTTGAAACTATTGATTGGTAACTTATAATATTGACTGTGAAGTTTATTCTCTATGCTAAGTCAGAATAGGAGTTCGCATGCATGTCTTGACCTCATGGGGAATAGAGAATAGGAACAAAAGACTGCATTGTTCCTCTTGAAGGCGAGAAAGATTAGAACCTCAACTGTTGAAGTTTGTGACATGAACTGAGGAAGGGATAACAGTATCTACCAAACTGTTCACTTTTATATCTTTTAGGATAAGATATATTATATAATTCGTTTTCTTGTGCAATTTTCGTTTTAATATGTGCGTTCTTTTAGAGAGTAGTTGGATATAATCATAGGTGGGGGAGAACCTACAAAGTAGGACTTGTTTTAGTTAAGAAAGCACGTATGGTCAGAAGACCCGTGCACCGGATTTTAGAGAAAATTATGATAATATAAAAGCTGTATGTGTAATATTACTCAATAAATACTTTTATCTTATCTAACTTCATCCCCATTACAGAAAAATTTGTACTAGTTTTATGTAATCTACAGTATGGAATATTAATTTGTTCACTATTTCTAATTTCATGATCATGTATATTGGCTACTAATGAGTAATTGTCTATATTTTGTCGAGTGCAAAGGACTAGGTCGTGTATTATATATGACAGTTAATATCTGTGATTGTTTGAAAAAGAGGTCGACAATGTTCAAGATAGTTGGATTGATATGGAAATCTAATGGCTTTCTTTTGCAAAATCAAGACACTCCCAGTTTTCTACCATTTCCCCAAAAAATTAAGACATATTTAATTATCGACTGAAAGAACGAAAAGTAGCCACATCTTAAATAATTTTGAGAAACACAAATCATTAATTTCTTTAATATATATATATAAAACTCTTGATAATTTTGTGCATATATATTCGATATATTTTTTCCCATGTTAAACAGGAGTCTATAAAAATGTCTTAGAAATTTGGTATAGTTTTGAATGTTGTTCTTTTTTGTTACATGATTTAGGGTAAACGTTACGTGATAGTAGAGTAGAGCTAGAATATAAGAATGCACTAGCATATCATACTCTGTTCATATAAACAACTCACAGTATATATACGAAAATATGGATGGATGTCTCGAGACTACATTACAATAATATGTATAGTAGAGAAGCTGTTTAATTACGTATTAATGTTGGCGGTGGAGTTGTGCAATTTAATGATCGGTTTTCAATGTGACAGAAGTTAAATCCTCCAATCACAAGACATTGAATGCAATATTTTAAGAATTTTGCTGGTGATCATAGTAGTAAATACAGAAATACTTTACTGGAAATTATGTAATATAGAAACTTAATATAAAAAGAAATAGTAGGCATAGTTCAGAAGCTATGAAAAAACAGTTACAATACCTCTCTTTTCCATGGAAAATACAGCAATGAAGAGAAACCGTCTTCTTCGATACCAGAGCTAAGTTTACATAATTATTTTCGATATATGTACAATGTATTCCGGGTTTTAATGTGATGTGCCACATACGAGATGCACTATTACATTCACAAAGCTGTTGTTCACTTAATTACATAGTCTAGTAAGAAATACTGTATCATATTTATGATTTCCTCCAGTCATCTCTTGTGACGTAGAAGTAACATTTATATACAAATAGTTTTTCTGAACATAATATTTATTTTCATAAAATGAAAATGTGCATTATTAATATTTGAAGGAGTCTGGATAGGCTACATATCACTATGTAGTTCAGTTCTTATTTTTATACGTAAATTATTTTAGACTAAATTGACAAAATAGTATCTTTTTATTTATTTGCTTATAGTGTTCCTTATTCTATGGTCATGGACTATTGGCACAAAGACAAGTTTGGTTACTACCCGACTGTACATGTTTGCTTAGAGCTGCGTTACTTCTATTCATTCGGTAAAGATATAGCCCAAGCTCACACAACTTAATAGTTTCGGTATCAACTTCCTAGCTCTGCTCATCAACTTCCTAAAATTCAGTTGTTCGTTTAAAGAAGTCATCGAACTGCACACGAGGAAGTTCTACGAACTAGACAAGAAGAATAATACAATTCAACGATCGCATAAATTGTGTTTTCATTAGAAAATGAAAAGGTACAGTATAAAAAAAATGCAGTGTTAGGTAAATAGTTGAAATCTATAAAACTTTATTCAATCAGTTAGTTTAATAGTAGTATTTCATAAATCACGAATATTCATATATTCATATTCATATTTATTGTCATCATACGGCTTTCAGGTAGTGGTTTCCCTCACATTTCTGCATACGGTACACCACTACCTTGCTCACATTCCATCATATAATTATCCTTTATATTTCTCTTATCATCTATGACTCCCCCATTCTACCAAATATCTAAAGTTTAACCCTGCTTCTGCCTATCTCTTCTTTCTGATGTACAGTATTTACAACTCCTGATCTTCTATTTCTTCCCTCAATCTAATTTCCAAATACTATGCCCTACTGTCCATCTTACTCTTATATACTGTAGTAACATTCGCGTCTACATCTATTCCTCCATCTCTACTACTATCATTTTCATCTTTCGCTACTGTTATCCCTACTTTTATGTTTAACGTTCAAACCTTTTTATCTCTGACTAGTATTTACTAATATTTCTACAATCTCATCTACTTTATCTTATTATGTTATTTGTCTCAATTATTCTTGCAATGTTCTAATGTTTGTGCTACCTACTTGCAATTTCTTGTTCGATTCACATGTCAATTTTTCACTTTATTGGATAACTTTTACGGTACACTCTCACTACTTGCACATACTCTCTCCTACTCTTATTAGTCTCGCTACCATATTGCTTTTCATCTCTCTAATTTACTCTAATCCTCTTCTATCAACACTTCATTTCTTGATCCTCTATATTATTCGCAGTTCCACTTCAGTTAACTTATTGATCTAATACACACATTTTTGACCGCATCTAATGCCTCAGAGTAAGTCAGATCTTTCCTCTAGTTCACTTTAACACTTCACACGTCTTAGTTTGCACTTCCTTGTCTCTTTAACTATCACATAACTCGCTGAATTTTTCTATAAGTTTCATCTATTTTCTCACACATATTTTTTAGTTCCTTCTCAAAAACCTCCACGATAGCTGGATTTTGACCCTCTGCGCTCTAGTTGAAATCACGAATATACTATATTAAAATGTATCTTATTAGACTTGCGTTCTAACATAAACTACGAAAGAAACATAGTAATTATGTTTAAGACAAAAATTGCTCGTATGGATTTGGACAGGCTAGAAGTCAAACTCCTGCTGTTTTATGAAGTAACTCTTTTGTATAAATGCACTTTCATGCCAGAATAAATTCCGGATAAACAAAATATCCTATCTTTGGCATTATTATCTAATTTCCTATTAACAATTTATTACCCCACTCCGCTGCTAGCTATTTCCATCAATATACAGGGTGTTTAAAAATACGGGGCATAATTTCAGGTATGTATTTCCCACATGTAGACAATCAAAATAGTTCATTACAACATGAGTCCGGAAATGCTTCATTTCCGAGTTATGGCCTTCACAACATTGAAATTCACCGGAACGTTTTTCTTTCCACAGGTAGTTGTCATTACAGAAGATGTTCAAAATGTCCACCTCCTGCTTGAATACAGACCTCACATCGATGTCTCATTGACCTGCGAACACGATCCCAAACTCCAGGAGTATTGCTTATGTCCTCAGAACATGCCACAATTCGATTCCGAAGGGATTCCAAATCAGGCACCGGAGACGAATAAACCAATGATTTTAAATGGCCCTACAAGTAGAAATCGAGAGGGTTCAGATCAGGTGAGCGTGGAGGCCAAGCAACTGGGCCACCTCTACCTATCCATCGATCAGGAAACCTTCGATCCAAGTACCGGCGAGCCGTACGACTGAAGTGTCCAGGAGCGCCATCATGCAAGAAG
Organism: Periplaneta americana; assembly: GCF_040183065.1. Taxonomy (NCBI): domain Eukaryota; kingdom Metazoa; phylum Arthropoda; class Insecta; order Blattodea; family Blattidae; genus Periplaneta; species Periplaneta americana. The sequence continues at coordinate 76,522,104 of NC_091124.1, read as the reverse complement.
TGAATGTGTTGACGACTGATCAGTGGAGTGTCTTCTAAAACATGAGGTATTGTGTTTTCCAGGAAGTTTGTGTACGCCTGCCCCGTAAGTCTGTTTACAAGTACATGGGGTCAAACTAATCGATCACCAATCATACCGGCCCACATGTTGAGGGAGAACCGCACCTGGTGATGAGATGGAACAGTTGCACGTGAGTTTTCATACGCCCGCCCATACATGCTGATTGTGGAAATTTGTTATGCCATCTCGTGTGAACTGTGCTTCATCTGTAAATAATACTAAGGCAGGAAAGTTCGGATTTACACCACACTGCTTCAAGAACCACTGACAGAACCTAACTCGTGCAGGGTAATCTGCTGGTGACAGGGCCTGTACACGTTGAAAATGATAAGGATACAATTGATGCTCTTTCAACAGTCTCCAGACAGTCGTATGAGAAACACTGACTTGCAACGCTACCCTTCGTGTGCTGATAGAAGGAGTCATGTTCACAGCCTCCAGAATCTCCTCCTGTACTTCTGGAGTTGTAGATCTTGGTCGTCCCCTTCCCAAACCAGGAGAATTAAATTTTCCATACTTGCACAGACGGTAATGGAGACGTACAAATGTCTTCCGATCTGGACATTGTCGCTGTGGGTACCTCTCCTGGTACAAACGACGAGCCAGCGCAGCATTTCCGTCCGCCTTACCGTACATGAAGTGTATCTCTGCCTGCTCTTGATTTGAATATATGTCGCACAGTCTAACGCCTACACAACACTGAATGTAACCTTCGCCTCGGAATGAACTGTCAGAGTGCCCTCTTAATGTCTCCTTTGACGGCAACGACCTGCGGAAAGAAAAACGTTCCGGTGAATTTCAATGTTGTGAAGGCCATAACACGGAAATAAAGCATTTCCGGACACATGTTGCAATGAACTACTTTGATTGTCTACATGTGGGAAATACATACCTGAAATTATGCCCTGTATTTTTAAACACCCTGTATAGAATGCCTAGATGTGTGGCATTCTAGATTGAAAAACTGACTTCCTCTTGGCCTTAGTTTGTTGTTGTATGGTAGAAGAGAATATTCCTGTAACGAATGTTCAAGTTCATGTTATAAAAAAAGCTAAATAACCCTAAAATACTGAATTTCTAATTCGATTAGGCAGTACAAGCATGTTACCTGTGGAATCGAGCTGTTATTGATTTTGGCCACAATCACCAGTTATTGCTTTCGCTAAGAGGAGTAGCGATAAAAGTCAGAGAGATTTCCTTCGGGAAAATTGCAAAAAATTGTAGAAAATTGTGAAATTGTAAAAATTGTAAAATAATTGTAAAAATTTGTAAAAATTGTAATTGTAAAATTGTAACATTTTGACTTTTACCACATCTTTAAGCTTCGTTGCTCATGTAAAACTTATGGAATATAATGAATGAGTTCAAATGAAGTGAAATGAAGGTACAAGTTGGAAGTATGTAATAAATGTTTTTCGAGATAATATACCCGTATAATTTTATCATGGATAACTTTCACCCGATAACCATATTACTTGCATTATGAAAAGTGTAATTAATATAAACTCACGGACTACTCTTCTCACAGTGAGCGATATTCGTGGTCTTGTTTTCTCTCTGTCTGCTAGCTCTTCACCTACCAACAACATAACGTAAAAGGAAATAAATATATACTCACAATAATACATTATATTCTGCTGCAAAAGAGAGTGCCTTATTATATTCAAAATATAAATTGCAATATAAAGCATAACAATTAATAATTTGTAATTATACTTCCTAGAAGTAAAATTAAAATGCGTCATGAGTAAAAATGCTATTATAACCAAGCATTATCTTTATATTTTCATTTAACAGTCTGTCAATTTGTTCCAGTATCCAGTACCACAATATTGAAGGTATTCATATTTAATTCGTAAAATTAAACATGGGGACATAAAAAATATGTAGTTATTGCTACATGCAATAACGATAGTGAGTTCTGGGAAGAAGGAAGATACATCGACGATAGAAAAATCATTAAGGATGCGAGGAGATATAAAATTGCGGTGTAACAGAAGTTTTGTCATGAAAGAAACAAAAAAAAATGATTTTCGACATGAAATTCAATCTTTTCATTCCTTTCCATATTGCAGACAACTTGAAACCACGCCGAAAACGCGTGAAAAGTTTTACACATGAAAATAAATTTGGGAGATGTTTTCAAAGTATTGCGGTTCTCTGTTACAATACCACAATTCCTCCAAAGTCGTAATCACCTGTATTTGCCAGTGAATAACGAGGGAAATTATTATATTTCACATTACTTTCGAAAGAGTACCAAAGACAGTTTCTTAATTACCTAAGAGGTCTTTTATCCTCTCACATCGCAACAATATTTCAATTGGAACTGAAATTTATTATTAAATATTTCTAATCAAATTATTGTTAATTACATTCATCATTTTCTATCTGATAAATTTTATTTAATACTTAATTACTGTTTTTCTTAGTGTGTAGAGTATTATATTTTAATTACATTTCGACTTTAAATGTAATATTTTCGAGTTTTGGTGATTAAAACTCGAAACAATCGTATTTCAGTGATTAATTAATAGTAATAATAATAATAATAATAATAATAATAATAATAATAATAATAATAATAATAATAATAATAGACGGTCTCTGATTGAGGTTCTGGCTGATATGTATAGGCCTATTTTTTATCAGGCAGTACATGTCACTTGATGGTATGTGTCAGAGGAAGAACAATTGTTTGTATGCACCTGAAGTCTGATTAGTGGAATATATAGCTAATCGGCGTTGTATGCATTGGAGGGGGAAAGAAACTGGCCACCCTACCTCATTATCTCCTGGCCTTTTTGCGTCATGAATGATGCCTTATTAGTGTGTACTTATGAGTTTCAATCCTGTCTTAGGATAGTTGACTAAACAATAACAATAATATTAAAAATCGAGCAAGATTTATAATTTTGCTAGTGAACGAACATAAGTATAGCCTATCGAAAATATGTATGAAACATTTTAGCCATATAGATTAACCAGTTTTCAAGAGAAAGGTGCATGAATTTAATAATTTTTTGTTCTTTCATTTGAATACAACTTTTTTAAAACTCAATTATAGCAGTTAATAAAACAAAGTAAGCAGCAATATAATGCTGAAAGCATGTAGAGTAACATGTAGCAATTTGAAAGTAACAACGTTTATATACTTTCGGAGAAATAACCACTTAAAATCTGCAATGCGCACTATGAAAACACCTAAACTACCTTGTCCCTTTAAGATAAACATATTTGTTATGCACAATAAAGTGTACTTACTGCTGCTGTTTCTACAGTAAATAACTGGATTATGAACAAAAATATTATAATTTAATGGCTAACATGGATAAAATAATAAATGTACCAAATGTTACTATTTAAAACATCAGTGTTGAATATAGGAATGGATTTAGGCTATATAATTACATTATTATAAGAATTTCGTCTACACAGTATCTGCCTCATATTGTAACAAACAAATACTGTAAGTGCAAGATTCATGTTATCGGCCATTTAGACTTACAACGCCGCAATGACAAACTGTTATAAAAACTAGTCCAAGCTGTTATAAAAAACCAGTCCATGCTGTTTACCTCAAGCGTCAACAGAATTTCACGCACGGTGCATCTGACCTGTGGTTGTTGGAAACCACCGCTTTAAGCCACGGCGTGGGATTTTTCAATGATTAAGATCCATTAATACTGTATTACAAATTTTTACCTTGACCAGTAACAATAAACTTCCGTAATAAATTAACAATTTGATCTTGTGGCGTAGAAGTTATAATATTATAGTTACCAACTTCGATTAGCTACTCGTATATTCTGCCTACCTGAATGTCATACGGAAGAAAAGTTTTTTTCGGCTACGGCTACGCATAGTGAAAAAAAAAATGTTGAAACACAATGAAATATGTGCCATGTTCGGGTAATGTGGTATATCATAAAAAAATTTAAATAATTATAAGAGCGGGGTACATGTGATTGTCATATGATGGAGAAGATATGGAAGAAATTGCATAAAATTCAGTTCCCTCAATTCGGATATAAAGGCAAAATATTACGTACTTTATAATTATATTCAAGAATTATATTTGTCTTTAATAATGATAGCCATGCATCTTTCATGTCACTCTCCGGTCATAACAATAGGCTTATTATTGTTAGCCTATTTACGATATTAGGCATATTAAGGAAGTGCTTTTTTCTGCAGACAAATTTATATGAAATAAATAAGTTGACCAAGCAGCAATGAATTTATAGGGGAAAAGAATTGCACTTTACTGGTTTCGTTGAACATACTGCGGGCTATGAAACGGCACAGACTAGCTGAAAGCTGGCGAGGTTCGGTGACGTATCACTATGTAAAAAAACCGTACAGTCACATTCCCCCTCCTTTGATCTGTTTATACAGTTTGGACTGAATCGCAAGTGTAAAAGTTGTTTACGGTAACGTTGCTCAAGTTATTTCATGTAATCAATTTTGTAGATTGAGCGAAACAAAGGGATTTCCTGGTTGAAAGAAAACTATATAAAAAATCTGACTTAAGTTTCTGAAAAGTCAGATGTACTGAATATTAACAACAATAAGAAAACAAAGCATAAGGTAGACAGCTAATATCAATTAATATAATTAAAATAAAATGCATTTAAACTAACAGCTATGAATTCAGTCATTGTAACAAATTCTTTTAAAAGGTGATCGCATACTAGTATGCAATGAAGTAAGTCTGAAAAATCCGATTGCATGTGTAGGCCTATATCGAAATATGTCCCGTGTGCTACGTATATTTATCTTCCCGTAGAATCGTGAATCGGCAGCAAATTTCTATCAGGTTTAGCATTTAGAATAAACAATAGTTATTTCACAGTTACCGGTACCAAAATATTTTATAAAAGTATTAATTTAGTATTAAGAAATTAATTAGTTAGTCATCGTTCTCGAATTATAAAATCACAATTTTTATATGCCATTTCCACAATACATTGGCGCTGCTTTCCTTTAAAATTTTCTCTACTTAGATTAGTGAACAAGACTTTCGTCCTCTGACTCAGGCATTCCTTATTTGGGTCCCGATTAGTCTTAGGGTTTTTTTTATTAAAAATCATTAGTGACACTTGGGGCGTATAAGGGCTTAGTTCAAGATACTCTTAGGGTTTGTCGGTATGGGCAGGGCATAGTTGCTCCCCACGGTCAGGTAAGATGCAGCAGATAAAAAAGGGTCCCTGTTTTGTGGGCATAGTTGCGCCCCGTTCCCATCAGGTAGAGAAAAGGGGCATGGCATAGTTGCGCCCCGAGGAAGTAGGTAGAGAAATAGAGACTACGGAAACTCAAGCCTCGTAATCAACCAACCTTATTGATTTCTTATCCATTTAATATTCATTATCGATACCGTTAAAATGAACACCATGAATTTGGCAGTACTTTATTAACTGTTTTTCTACTGTTCATGCAGCGATTATTGATAGCCTACCCTAAAAATGAACGCCATGAAGTTGGCAGCACTTTATTAACTGTTTTTCTACTGTTTATGCTGTGATTATAGATTGCCTACCGTAAAAATGAACACCATGACGTTGACAATAACTTTATTAACTAACATATTCAAATGAGTAGCCTAAGCCGTTGGAATATGGGGCCTTAGCAATCTTGTGACGTATAGTGAGGTTAATTTGGAAATTTCCTAGTGCCCGGTACTCGTTACATAAGCAGTTAAGTCCAGTGAAGTCGGCCATTGTTGTATACTCATAAAATATGTATACTTTCCCTGGACCAAAAATATATTACAAACTGACTAAAATCACATCTAATAACGAGCTATTAAAATTCTTTTCAGAAAGGAACAACTATATAAACACATAAAGACTCCTGTAATGAGTACCGGGTACTAGGAAACTACCGTTAATTTAAAATTAATGTTAAGTTTAGTGAAAAGGGTAAAGAGTTAATAATTCACAATGGTTCTAAGTTTCAATTTTCGAAACCCTGTACCGTAGGGTTTCGATATCGGTTTACAAACAAAAAATGCAGTTCATTTATTGTGTGTGATCGATAAAAAAGTGTTATTTTAAATAGCAAAATTGATCATATGTTAGGCCTACCTAATTTCAATGCAGCTACCATTATAATATTTTTAAGTAAGTTATTTATTTTATGACAATCACTTTCGTGAGTACTATACCCTTCGGGGCGCAACTATGCCATGTCCATTCTGCTACCTGATTTCTTCGGGGCGCAACTATGCCATATCCATTCTGCTACTTGATTTCTTCAGGGCGCAACTATGCCATGTCTATTCTGCTACCTGATTTCTTCGGGGCACAACTATGCCATGCCTAGGCCTCCCAATTGACCGCGGGGCGCAACTATGCCATACCGGTCCGTATTTCCTCGTTAGGAATTAGCATTACATACCCTTATAATTATATAATAAATGTAAGTGGAAAATATATTATGTCCATATGTCAATATGAATCTTATAACAAGACAATTATTTGAGAGTAATCCTCAGTCCTGCTTTCGGGATCTGTAACCGATATGAAACGAAGCCAAGTCTATGTACCTATTAGAATAATCTGTATGGGCTTGTCACACCATCGCACAACCCTAAGGTCTGTGATTTATATGAAACAACAATGGTAGAAGGGACTGACAGGACAAACCAAAATATTTTGAGAAGACCTTCCTCGGATTCGCTTTGTACGTCATAAAATATCATTATCACTGCCTGGCATCGAACCTCGGTAAAAGGCGATTAACAGATTAAGCAAACATTCGGCTTTCTTGATATTATAAATGTTATTCTATTCATATGTTACAAGTATCTCTGTGAAATTTGTAATTACTAATAAGCTTATTTTCTTATTTATAACATCCTTGAGACCTGAATTCAGTTTTACGTAAGCGTGTAACATTTCACTTAGATTATACGAACGGTAAAACAGCTACATATTCACAACAAACTTACCTTAAGAAGTGATGAAATTCATTGACTTTGCAAAAAATACACTTATATGATTTAGAGATACAGGAAACCGACACATAGGATATCAAAGCGAATTTATTCATTTATCACAGAAGAAACTGAAGGACGAAGTATTCGAAATTGAAAGTTAAAAAAGAACTGGTCACAACAGTTGCGTCGTGAAGCGTCACATTCCAAAACCACTATCCATTGCACTGTTCATTCTCCCTTTATATAGAAATGAAGGTCATTCTGCAATTGAAGGACCTTATTTATTAAAACTACTAACACTTGGTATACCGGTACTTAAAATTGTCACAGATAGTGAGAACGCATGTAAAAGAAACGCTATCGGCTATACGCTATTTGCAAAGTTAAACGTATATTAATAAATATTTTCTTAATTATATCACGATCACAATGTACCACATCCGTCAGAATAGTAAGCGTCTCGATTTCAAAATGCCACCGACAGAGGGCTAGAAATACCAGCGTATTAGTACACTGCAGGGGAGCCAACATTTACAAAAAATCACAACATTCACAAAAACCCTAGATTAAAGTTTTAGAAGATTAATTAGTTTTAATACAATGAAAAGCAAATCCGTTAACTGTTAAAATAAACTTTATATGCTGAACGGAGCCACTAAGTTGGCTCATGCGTTCCGCTTGGGACTCGTATTCGGGCGGTCCGTGGTTCGATTCCCAGACCGACCAATCTGACCGTGGTTTTTCCGTGGTTTAGGTAAATCCCGGGTTGGATTTTTTCTTCTCCTCCCATGTACAAAAATAATTATGATTTAAAATCATTCATTTACTTCATCTCATACCACAGACATATTTCAGTCAAGACGCATGTCTTCGTCCGCTTAGAGAGAGGGCATCCTTTCCGCAACCGTTCCTCTAACTTCAGCCATTGGCAGTTGATCATCTGCAAATTGTAAGCTATGTAAGATACTATGTTCATCAATTTGTAATCCCACTTTTGAACATTCTCTCTTACAGTTTGACAGCTGGCAACAATCAATGGCTTAGGAATTACACATCTTATCTTAAGCCTGTTCAGGGAAATAATAATTATTATTATGATCAAGATGCAAGAGAAGCAACTCAGTACGACCAAGCGTTGAGCCGTATCGAATGAGGATAATAATTTTATGGATGGTATTCTCTTTCTAGGATCCTATCCCCACCTTCATCTTAATTCACACCCAGGATCCATTTACTTAGAAATCAGTTACACGAATTTCGATCAGGCATTATGAATATATTTTTGCTGGAGAGAGAAAATTTAAGAAAATATTTTAGAAGAATGAGAATGAATAAATATATAGGTACTACCGAGGCTACATTAAATATATTGGCCTATAATTATTAAAATTTGTAACATTCCTGATTTAAAATTTTTAATATTCGTGATTATTTCCTTTCAGGGAAATGATCAATAAGAATATTCGATTCGGGATTTTGTACTGGAATCGTCAATCATGGACGAAATCATTTGATTCAATCATAACGATGTTCTGTAACTTGAGAGGTAAATGTTACGTCTATACATTTTTTAGTGCTGGTCTGAAGGGGAAAGAGACTATCAATGTTTTCACTGAAAATGATTACGTATCCGAACCGGATAACTTGTTCTAATCGTTGTTAAGGATTATGGTGATGGGAATACACAAAATCAATATAGGCATATAACTTCATCGAAATAAGTAAGTATGATTACTCAATTTGTATGAAGTAGTGTATAATAAAAAGTTTACCCTCTTTTGTATTACCTTCCACGATTGTAGAGAAGAAATCATGCTACATCAATTTTCCTTTTCACAAAACCTTATATTTTAACTTTCTTTAAAAAAAGACTACTACAATAACTATATTAAAACTTATTCCTGAATTCATTTGTATCAACCCAAGCAATAATACAGATTAGTAATAAATGATTAATATCTGTAGTAGTTGTACTTCAAATGAATGCTTGTGATGAAGATGTCAATCATACGCTGAGTTCAAACTTTCTCTACCACGCACGCTCCACCATGAGAAAGAAAGGGACAGTTGGGCGAATGAGAAATAGTTTAAAGCCAATCGTCTTCTCAAAGAATATTAAGTAATGGAAAGCTTCACGGTCTGTGTTATAATTTGAGCAGTTAATATTAGGCTTTATTTCACACAATGTGGAATGTCATATGGTTCCATTCTTCAAAATAATGCAGAAAATGGAGCTTTACGTTATGTAAATTACAAGACAGCGGACTTTCGGTCTCTACGCAGCAACAAGACGTCACGTATCTTAACGTACAAGCGAACGACTGAGCGCAATAATCTCCCTTCAACTTAAGGCTGGTTCACAATAAACCGGGAACGGAAACGAGAACGAGAACTAGAACGGAAATATTGTTAAAATAAATTTATTTAAATGTGATCATTCACAATTAAATTTCACGTCCTCGTTCCCGGGCTCACAATTAAATACATTTTAACAATATTTCCGTTCTCATTGTCGTTTCCGTTCCCGGTTTATTGTGGACCAGCCTCTACCGGTCATCGCATGGACGCCACTTATTTCTCATGCCTAAAATGACTGTGTACCTAACGTTTAGAATCGAGGCCGAAAATATGCTGTGAGTAATTACGTAAGCCACTCAACTCCTACCAATATAAAAACATACCATCAAAAACGTTAAGCAGTGATTCTCAACCATGGGGCCGTGACTCTTTGGGGGTGACAAAAGAAGTTAATTGGGTGCCGTAAAAATAATAATAATAATAATAATAATAATAATAATAATAATAATAATAATAATAAAGAAATAATTTTGTTTGTGTTGTATCGAAGGTGACCCTGGCATTAAGCTGATCCCTCATCCAGGGAGGCCTTCCATGTCCTTCTGTGGTCAAAAAAGTATGTATGTGATCCAATAGATTAATTCCTCTCCCGACAGGTCGCGGCCCTGTAAGGCCAGTGTGGTGTAGTTCGTTATAAATGAACCTAAAAGAGAGATTAAACGAAAGTAAAGAAAGAAAGTAATAATTACATTTTTTTTCGCTAATGGCGATTACTTGACTTTTCGTCATTCTCCCAATAATTATTTTTATAATAAAATTGCAAATAGAAATGATGTAAGTTACCAAATCCGACATATTATGGGCTAACCTTTATACTCAGTTATTTATCATCTACGTATGTGTGCATAAAAACATACTGTACGGCCAAGGGACGAGCCGTATCCGAAAAGGTAGACGCTGTATATGTGTTGTAATTTGTTTCTGGTTCTAAATTTCGGGAAGGCGATACTAAAACTCAACACTGCGATCTTTCAAGATCTATTGTACTAAACCTCAAACTCTATGCACTTCCAACCCCACACCGGCTGACTACACTAGGGTTAACTATATGCCCAGGTTTCGAGCAGACAACCCTACTCATCTTCAGCCCAAACCCCTCCATTAGTCTCCAGTCGGCGCGGCGTTCGGGGAATTCTATGGAATATTGGGAAGTGGGAGAACTCCGGGAGAAACTCTCAACTACGACCACAGTCTACTATATACAGTCACGAAATTTGAGTTTTGAAAACTCTTATTCTCAGCTAGAAACAATAGACTGTGACGGTACTATTTTGCATTGCCTCTAATGAGGCGATACTAGCGATCCTAGTGGTGAGCAACTATCTAATGTTTGCATATTTACTAAGTATTGAGCTTCGCGACTGTTTATACTAGACTGTGCTACGACCTTGTCCGCCATAATTGTCACTATGGATTTTTTAATGAAAAATCCTAGGTCTGACCTTATTCTGTAGTGTACGCTTATCATTTAATTGGAAGTCTTCTTCAGCTGAGAATAAGAGCCCTCAGTTCTTACAAGTATATTTTATATCAGATGCCTACTAATAATTGTCTATTAGGTCTAATATAGTATCAATCATAAAAGTAGAATTGACTGACCAACTCCACAAATTATTACACGATAATAACGTTAAATTCATAGTTTTCAATGCTACTTTCAAAATGATTCAGGAGCAAACGAGTTACAACATATAAAAAACTATTATTCACTAAGTAATTACAACACTGTATTTATATTTTTAAGAGAACAACATTTATTTCTAACAGTCTAGAGACACGCATGATTTTACTAAGGATAAAGTCTGTTTATAATGCTGATGTACTGTACATGAAATATTATTAACTCTTCGATTTAATTGTAATTAAATATTTGGTGAACACAGTCAATAAGAAAAGTTTATTTTACATTAAACAAATTTAATTAATGATTTAAGAAATCTCCTTTTCTCGTACTACGAGCATTTTCTTCTGCCAGTTATAAATAGTTCACTCCCACGTCATTTTTTAAATTAGTAATCGGTAAACTTACAGACAAGAAATCAAATATCCCAAGCTATATTTAAAATTTATTGTGTTACATTTCCATTTCTCTTTGTTTCATCCATTGCTTGCATATGCGAGCTGTATCTCTCCAGCCAGCTTTACAGTGTTGTTACAGCGCATCAGTTTTTTTAATTTCTTTGCGGAACGAAAACTTACATTTGTTTGGATCATTTTTAGTAGGTTATTTTACGACGCTTTATCAACAGCTTAGGTTATTTAGCGTCTGAATGAGATGAAGGTGATAATGCCGGTGAAATGAGTCCGGGGTCCAGCACCGAAAGTTACCCAGCATTTGCTCATATTGGATTGAGGGAAAACCCCGGAAAATACCTCAACCAGGGAATCGAACCCGAGCCACCTGGTTTCGCGGCCAGACGCGCTAGCCGTTATTCCACAGGTGTGGACGTTTTCATCAAATTTATATACATTTAAAGATAAAACTAAAATTATTTCAGTCGTATATTACTATTATACACTTCTCTCTTAAATTAATTGAGCTTATTGGAAATTAATTCAGTAGCTTTCCCAAAATACGCTATGATATGTTTCATATAAAATAATTTTTGTTCTCGAAAAGGAAGCACAACTGGGCAAAATTTTATTAAACTTTTTTGTATTAAATAACTCAGAGAATAACAGTTTGAAATTAATTACATTACTTACAGTTCACACTGTATATCTCCCTCATTTAGTCTCTCATAGGATTTTCAGGTCTGATATTACTTGCGCTCTGCGATTGTCAAGAATGACGTAAGATGTTCAATTCACGGATACAGCTGAACTCTTAGAAATTACGCAAGTTATAACTACCTTGTTTCAAACAGGTTTCAACCTCGATTTTACTGTCTACTTATATTCTCTTCTTCTCTCCTTCTATACGCAGATGACATGGTACTGGGAAGGGCCAACAAGTAAGATCTCCAAAGAACACTAAAAGGATTAGAGGAATGGGTGAAACAGAACAAACTGCACATAAACAAAGACAAATGTACCAAATGACATTTAGGAAAGGAGAGAGGACCTCAGCAACAGACACGCTCACGCTCAACGACACACCGCTAACAACAGTAAACAACTTAAAATATCTAGGGGTGACCCTGCAGTCGACAGCCAACTCAGGAAAGAACAGCTGCAGCCACGAGAGCAATTCACCAGATAAAGGACCAGACAAGACTATCGCTGCAAACAGCAATGGTGCTACTGAAGACAGTCATCACACCAATAGTGACATATGGAATCACCCTCATATGGGAAAAACTAACCCTCACCGACCTAGAGAGAATAGAGAAAGTCAAAGCACGCTTTCTCAAATGCACACTAGGAATAGGACGAAACGCACCTTCAAGACTAGTGTATGAGATGGCCAGAGAAACTTTCTACGTAGAAGACATCAGACTACAAATGCTACTGCAATCGACACAACCCAATTTCTACGCCACAGGTGCTATGGTAGATAGGAACTGGACTAAAGAAAATCAGACTCAAAGACATGCAATAACTCGCTTCGCGATACATGGTTTTCACCATAAGTTGTGCAAGACAAAAAGTTACACGAACCGTGTGAAAGTTGTGTGTGTGAATTGTGCAATTTAAAATGTGAAAGATACTACCTAACAAAGTGCAAGAATAACAATGAGACTCTAAATGAACACGCAAAGAATTCATCTAAACAAGATCTCAAATGCCTTATCAGGCGCACCTCTATTACTGTATTATTATTATTATTATTATTATTATTATTATTATTATTATTATTATAAGTACCTTGACTCACCCTCAAACCCCAATGTATATGTATAGACATTTTCGCGTGGCAGAAATAACCGATTTCCGTTGACCAGCCAGCAGAAGTGCATGTATTATTCAATATAAATAATACTGTAAGTAATTACCATTTGTTTGGTAAATACTGAATAATTATGAATATTTTATGTATTAAAAAACAAAACACACTTTATTATACCAGTAAGTTGTAATTTAATTGATGAAGTAGAAATGAAACAGATATAGGCCATGGCAGAAACACGAGAGTACTAGGAACGAAAGAGTCAATAAATTAATTCCCACAATTATGACATACAGATGAGTCAGAAAGTAAATTAAAAAAATCGGAGTAGAATTACGTCTATCCAATCATTTCTCAAAGGTGACATTTCGGATTTGGATGTAACGAAAATGTGTAATAGTATTGCTGTTTGAAAGAAGACGGATGCGAGTACATAACTGCGAAAATTTCTATCGTTGCCCTCCAAGCAGAACTGGTAATGGAGGCGCACATTGGATTACTAAAGCCGTCCTCGTGCGCATAACTCCACCTTTCAAAGGAAAAAAAGTCCAATTTTTATATTTCCATTTCGAACTATGTTCTGGTCACGAGACATAATCATATATTTTGTTTTTTTTTCGGGATTTACTTCCAATGTGGCATATCAGAAACTCTAATAGTATTTAAAATTTGAACGGTGATAAAGTCATTGTAGGCCTATAGTGAATATTACCAAATGCATATGCGTGAAAATGTGAAATACGTTGGATTGTGCTATGACGTATATTTTAATCTCGCCATGACAAGAGTTGGAATTTCAAAATACTGACTTTGCTTCAATCGATCTCCACAATTAAGTTATTTTGTTTTAAATTACAGCAAAATTAATACTAAACTTTCTTAAGGGAACTTTCGTAACTCAGTTCATATTAAAAGTGTACATTAGGGTGCCCCTTAGCTATAAGTAATTTTCCGAAAGTTAAACTTGTGCTGCTCCCAACCCCCTGATCTTGTTTCAATCAACAAAGAAATAATCTGTGCAAATTTTCTGCTCAATCTGAATCAGGAGGTGGCCATGAATTTAGGCCTGTTCCATAATTTTGTGCAATCCATACTGCGCAGAATGAGGGCAGTTGTTGACGCAGGTGGTTTGTGGACGAGATACTAGTCCCCACCACAGGCCTTCTTTTGTTAATTGTATGTTTTTTATTTATTTAATTATTTATTTATGTTTGATGTGCGTCCGGTCTTTTTAGGATGTGAAACTAGTACTTTTGTTTATACAGGCTAGGTATAATCTATTAACAGCCCACAAATGATGGGCAATAATATTTTTACAAGGCACGCATAACTAATCTTAGAAAGCGTGATGACAGAGATATTAAATATAATATAATATAATATAATATAATATAATATAATATAATATAATATAATAATATTTTATTTGGAGTTCAGTCTAATTGGCATATCACAGTTTAAAATCAATAACACTTACAAATGTAAATGATCATTGCATATTATAAAACTGAAATGCAAACGTTTTCGCCCTTGGGCATCATCAGGCGTTTAACTTACAATATCTTATACAATTTTTCATATCTTTGCTGTGAAATGCGTACCAGATAATTTAAATTTACTATATTGTATATATTAATAAACAACTATTTACATGGTTAACTCTATGATAAATAACAACCTGAAATTTAAATCAGTACAGGTATTAAAATTATATATGATAAAATTGTGATTAAAATGTTGTATTGATCTTATATTTCAAATTATAAAATTGTGATTATTAAAACAACACGATGAAAAACCATAAGATTCCTCTTAAACTTCATAATAAGCCAATACACTTCCATTAGTTGACTGTAGTGCGAGCATTGGTCTCAATGATTTGTCACTCCATTCAATGGTGGAATCATTATTTAAGTTCATATATAGTTTTTGCATTTACATTAAAACAATTTGTAGAACTGGGTTTATAAGGAATTGTGGCTAACCTAGTTGCGATGCAACCTGTTGATGTAAATGCATAAAATCAATACATATAACCTAGTGCAGTAGGCTATATATGAACTTAAATAATGATTCCACCATTGAATGGAGTGACAAATCATTGAGACCAATGCTCGCACTACAAATACTCAACTAATGGAAATGTATTGGCTTATTATGAAGTTTAAAAGGAATCATATGGTTTTTATCATGTTCTTTAATAATCACAATTTTATACTGTAATTTGAAGTATAAGATCAATACAACACTTTAGTCACAATTTTATCATATACAATTTTAATACCTGTACTTATTTAAATTTCAGGTTGTTATTTATCATAGAGTTAACCATGTAAATAGTTATTTATTAATATATACAAGATTGTAAATTTCAATTATCTGGTACGAATTTCACAGCAAAGATATGAAAAATTGTATAAGATATTGTGAGTTAAACGCCTGATGATGCCCAAGGGCGAAAACGTTTGCATTTCAATTTTGTAATATGCAATGATCATTTACATTTGTAAGTGTTATTGATTTTAAACTGTGATATGTCAATTAGACTGAACTCTAAATAAAATATGATTAGCTTATATTACGCATAACTAAGTTCATTAACAAATGCCATTTCACATTTAAATTAATAAATTAATTAGAAACAAAAATATAATAAAATAACTTTACCATACCGAGAAGCAAACTCAAAGCCTCTAGTACGGATGTCTCACATCTTACCACTGGGCCACACAGCTCGTAAGATTAGCTACATTGTAAACGGACGACTTTCAATGAAGATACACCACGGCAGTGCCTTGAAGTGCAGTGCGTTTACGTGAGTGAACAGCGCGATAGAACTTAACATTTCTAGCGACCAAGAGTCGGCCCATTCTTTTTACCGTTATGTGTATTTCTTCTGCTTGACCGGCATCCTTCTCGAATCTCACAGTTGGGTCCAAAATGTATCCGAACAACATTTCTCAAGTAAAAATTGGAGATTTACCCTTCGAAGAGGTGGAAAAATTCAAATATCATGGAGCAACAGTAACAAATATAAATGATACTCGGGAGGAAATTAAACGTACAATAAATGTGGGAAATGCGTGTTATAATTAGGTTGAGAAACTTTTGTCATCTAGTTTGCTTTCAAAAAAATCTGAAAGTTTGAATTGATAAAACAGTTATATTACCGCTTGTTCTGTATGGTTGTGAAACTTTGAGAGAGGAACATAGATTAAAGATGTTTGAGAATTAGGGTGCATAGGAAAATATTTGGGGCTAAGAGAGATGAAGTTACAGGAGAATGGAGAAAGTTACACAACGCAGAACTGCACGCATTGTATTCTTCACCTGACATAATTAGGAACATTAAATCCAGACGTTTGAGATGGGAAGGGCATGTAGCACGTATGGACGAATCCAGAAATGCATATAAGGTTTTAGTTTGGAGGCCAGAGAGAAAAAGACCTTTGGGGAGACCGAGACGTAGATGGGAGAATAATATTAAAATGGATTTGAGTGAGGTTGGATATGATAATAGAGACAGGATTAATCTTGCTCAGGATAGGGACCGATGGCTGGCTTATGTGAGGGCGGCAATGAACCTGCGGGTTACTTAAAAGCCATTTGTTAGTAAGTAAGTAAGATTTACTACTCAATATAGTCTGTATAATAAATTGTCTACAAGAAAGTCCTTTTCATCTCTTTTCGTTTGGTTTCCATAAAAATAACAGTAGAGGACTTTGATTTTTCTCATAAATAATAAGAAAAGAGCAAATCATGAGCCTACAAAATATAGGCGTGCAGAAGAGCTCTGAATACCAAAAGAAGTAAACACTGGAAATTTGAACATGGGTTTAGGCCTGCCCGTTTACAAAATATTTTAAAAGCAATAAATGAAGAAGAAAACATTCAATTTCAAAATGATATAAATAAAATGATATAAAAGTGTCACATCTTATTACAATAATTTAGGCATAGTAAAAATGACTTTGTAAAATAGACAATGAGTACTTAATAATACAAAGAATAACTTGATCTAATATTCTGTGGGCGATACCGAGTTCCTTCCTTCTCTTTCAAATTTCCTCCAAGTATAATAACGGTTATAGACTAAATTGAGACTTATGTCGAAGTCGAATTCTCGATCAAGGAAGCGCTGAAGTTTTATGTTGTAATTGAATAATTATAATGAAACTTTGCTGAAAGTGTTGGTTCATGAGAAAGTTTTCGTACGTCGTCTTCTACCTCGATTTTATAAAATATGTGCAAAGGTAATAAAATATGCATTCATATGTGTTCTGTTATATCACATTAAACAACGTGAAATCCAAATAATAATAATAATAATAATAATAATAATAATAATAATAATAATAATAATAATAATAATAATAATAATAATAATATGTAAAATTATGAATTAAGCGAAGAAGTTATAATAAGTTATAATACACAGTGGGAATCAAGGATTGAGACAGAGAGCTTGTTATTTCTAGGATGCATTAATGAGATAAGTAACGTATTTATTGTTCACTAAATCGGTACGGATATATTGAAATAATTTTCACTCAAATTTGGATTTTATTAATCCGAAATATGAACGGAATATTGTATACAGTAAAGATATTAAATTAATTTTGCTTCAGAAGTGGTATTTCAAGTTTAACAGATAGTTAAATGAAAGTTGTTTACGTAAGTAACAAATCACTAGTCAAGAATTAAATATGTGTATATATTTTGTTAATTCGATCATTCACTTGCACTTAATTAATATATTATGCCTATTCCATTTGTGTTATAAGGTAACTTAATGCTAATTAGTGTAGATTACTCCAAACATAAATTCAATGAACGAGATTTAACTAAAATAATCAAAATTATTTGGCACAATAAATGTAGAATAAGTTGTCGAGATCAGAAAATCCCTTGCCTCACTCAAAGCGTTAGAAGTTGTCATCGTCGTCGTCGTCGTCCTCCAGTGATAACTTCGCATGTTGGTATTTCAGGGAATGAGATAGTGGACTGAAATATTGTTACGGACGACCTCCCAACTTTAGTATCACAACTTGAAAAGATTATTTAACGGCTCATTTAAGAATGAGTTTCTCTCAGATCTTCAAATAAAGAGTGATAGCGAGAAATGGGCTGGTCTTGTTGACAAATGAGATATACTTCCTGATCATCCCCGTAAAGAGACTGTAGCTGTCAGAAGGATTGCCACAGGATACGACTGCCTGGCGGAATATTTATATAAACTGGGTATTTTATCTTCACCTCACTGTGTCATTTGTAATGAGGAAATTCCTATCATGAATTGGGAACATTTAAATGTTTGTAAAAAACTTGTAAATTTTAAATAATCTATGGGGACTTTGTACTGGTCTGCCAGAAACCAAATGATGTTGAATCAATCTGGTTGAGCATTAAATACATACATACATACAGTTTCATAATATAATTAATAAAATATGTACTAAGTATAATGATAATAATTTATTTTAACTGGCAGAGTTAAGGCCATTCGGCCTTCTCTTCCACTCAACCAGTATGATAGAAAATTACTACATTGCTATGAATATAACATAATTAATACAATACAATACAAATCATTACAATACTACAATACAATACAATATAACACAATTAATATAATACAATTACAATTCTTTTTATCTTCATAACAACAATAAAATAATTATGTAATAATAATAATAATAATAATAATAATAATAATAATAATAATAGTCATACCTAAATTAAATTAAATTATTAGACTCGATCAAAATTATAACTTCAATTTGACTGAGCCCGTAAGAAATCGTTTAGCCTTTTCTTGAAAGTGGTTATTGTCTGGCAGCCCCTAATCTTCTGAGGTAGAGAATTCCATTCACGGGGGACTGAGACAGTAAAAGAGGATGAATAGTGGGATGTTCTATGGGCAGGAATTGCTACGATTTGGCTCTCCTGTGACCTGGTGTTTAGATTGTAATTGGAGGATAAGTAGTTAAACCGGGAACGAAGATAATTTGGAGTAGAAGTGTGGAGAACTCGAAACAAAAGAGACAGCGAATGAAGTGTTCTACGGTTATTAAGTTGCAGCCAGGATAAAGATTTGAACGAGGATATAATGTGGTCAAATTTGTGAGCATTGCTGATGAATCTGACACACATATTGTGCACACGCTGCAGCTTGTTCGAAAGTTCAGTTGTCAAGTCTGTAATTATTACGTCGCAATAGTCAAACAGTGGTAGTACGAGGGTTTGCACTAGAGTCTGTTGTAATTCTGGCGGGAGGAAGTTTCTGAATGGGTTAAGAGAATGCATGGTATAGCACATTCTCTTGGATATTTCCTTTATTTGGCATTCCCAATTTAAATTTTCGCCCAAGAAAATGCCGAGGTTTCTGACGACGGTATGGTACGGAATAGTGGCATTATTTACTGTAATAATTGGGATATGTCTGTTTTTCATTGTTTTCAGTAGTCTCTTATGTCCAATTATTATAGCTTGTGACTTACTAGTACAAATTGCTAATAGAAATTCAGTAAGAGCTGACTGAACGTAGTAAATTATTTTAGACTTTAAGAACTGCAAAACACGATCTCTTTCTTAAATTATTATTTATGGCATGGAGGATGTTGTGTCATACAATTACGATAGCCATGCTAAACATGTACACTAATGCTGATAGTTAACTGTCCTAACTTAGAGGTTCATATTAAAACCTCCAGAAACTAAGAAAGAATATTTTATTATTGTGGTATTCCCAACCCCCTTCTTAACTGAACCAATGGAGATTGATTTCGTCACGAATACTAGCGACGCAGGCGGACTATAAACTTATATATACAAGCGTAATTTCTCATCGTGGTCAGTGTTCTCCGCTGGACATTACAACATATACAGGGACCTGTGTTTGTTATCAGTGTGAATATTAAGTGTTACGATGGAAAGTGAAGAATTTCAAACTAACGAATTTACTGAAAAGCGATTTAGTTCCCTTTTATTTATGTTGAGGACGGGAGGGATTAACATTTATACCCGCAATGTTTCGAAAATGCGAAGGGTTTTTACCATTAGTTTATTTATGTTGAGTCTCTTTGTGTATCTGGGGCTAATTCTAGATATAATCTTCAGCGAAGATAACATGAAAGAAGTAATGAAGACATTACGCATAGTTGTTCCTACGGCTGCTACATTAACAATAGAATTTAGTTTCAGGTACAGTCAATATTAGTGATTATTCACAAAAGTATCGATTTCTTTTAAGTAAGAAAATAAAAAGACAGTAAGGACAGCGAACGTCTTAAATTTTTAAAACTGCTCAGGTGATGTAGAATATTAATACATTAACACGTGCAATCGAACGTTGCGGAAAGTATTGCCGAAAAATTAAGATAAATTACTTCCATGTGACCATACACTTCATACTCTTAATATAATGAGTTTATTATTTATTTATTTATTTATTTATTTTATTGCTAGTAAGTTCCAAATGAATAGAAGTTAATACAATATAATATAAAGTACCCCACTCATGAATGAGTACAACTCGTGCTCAGGAGGGGATTTCATACAGACAAAAATCAAATTAAAATTGAGAGTGAATACAGATTAAAGAGTGTTAAAAATCTTGAAACCCAAACTATAAATCCAATAAAGTTTTTTTATATTTTTATTAATTTGGATAGTATTAATGGTTAAAATATTATTAGAATAAAATGTGTTTAACAATCTAGGACCTTAACCCATGCTATGATAAAAAGCTGCATTGATTTTACATTTAGGTTCAGATAAACGCAGTGAATTCATATTTTTAGTTCTATACTTATGTATATATCTTTCAAAGTTATTAAGATTGCTGTAAAAATATTTTAATAAAATAAAATGATACATTTGTTTAGTGTTGAAAACTTTTAAATGTTTAAACAACAATTCAGTTGATTAATCTATCTGCTTTTTAAAAGAAATTTTTAATACTTTTTTCTGCAGTAAAATTAACGGATAAAGGTTGGATTTATAAGTTCCACACCAATCTATAATACCATACATAAATATAGATTGAAATAATGCTAAGCCCTAAATAAATTGTACGTATACAGTTAATTGACAAAATACTTCTTAGAACAACAAAGTAATGTAATGTTTCACGTAATTTGTTATAAATATAATGAATATGATTATTCCATTTTAAATTATTATCAATAATTATACCTCATTAACTTCATTAATAACTGAACAATTGCAGTTTATATCGGAACAGTCAAAATTATGTTATTCGTTATATTTCATACAAGGCCAAGAATATAAAAATGAAATTATATTATCTATGTCTCTTTAGAACAATTCATGTTGAAATATACCAATTTGCTACACTATATGTGTAGCCTATATAATTATTATAGTCAGCATTACCTAGTATATTGCGCCGTGGTGAATAATTTATCTATGTATTTAATTGTGTTAGTTATCACAGCTCTATTTAAATATAGTGTTTTTATTATGAGCAAATAATTATTTTCACTTCTTTAGTGTTACAAAAATGTTAAAAGGTTCGATTTCTTTTGAATTAATGACATCCTGTGAGATAAATTTACGCGTTATTCTGCTACACGGAAGATTGTTTACGCCAGCGATTTTCAACCTTTTTCAACATGTGCGAAACTAAAGATGTAATTTAAACTTCCGTGGCACACATATAATCTAAACCAATGGTTCCAAACCAGGAGCGAATTCTGAGGATTTTAGGCAGAAATGTGTTTACCGAATTTGACGTTGTGGACTCATTATTTTACAACTCTCTTCACTTTTATTCTTCCAATTTACTACAACCTTCATTATATTCATTTTCCAGCAGCAAATCGGTTGAAAATGGCTGGTCTACGGCGACGTAGTCTGGCATGTTGCAGTACGAAATTACTGAATTCAATAACAGGCCCTAACGATCATAATTTAGACAAATCTCAGTCAGACCTCAATGGTACTGACAATGTTCAACTTAAAATTACACAAATTTCTGGTAATGTACAGTAGCTATGTGATTTCATGTCAGGAAATAGATATTACTATAATTTCTAAGATAGAGCTGAATTAAATTTCTATGTCAGTTTAAAGCAACTAACACTCACTTGAATCTGCTTCTATACGTGTCTTTTTCAGACTGAATAAAATACCGACTCCCAAATAATAGTAGGGAAATATAATTTTCTTGTATTCAGAGTATCATCAATATACACCGGCGTATTCAGTCGGCTAAGACGCTTTCCTGCGGACACGGAGTTGCGCTTGGGCTCGGGATCGATTTCAGCTTCGACTGATTACCTGGTTTAGTTTTTTCCCGAGGTTTTCTCCAACAGTAAGGCAAATTCTAGACAATCTATGGCAAATCCTCGGCCTCATCTGGCCAAATATCATCTTGCTATCAACGTAAATAACCCCGTAATTGATACAACGTCGTTAAATAACCAAGTAAAAATGATCACCAAAAAATTAATAAAATCGGTAAGATGTTAGAACATAGTTGTCCAAACGCCTATAGAACCAGGAGATATTGCACATCAACATGCTCTGCTAAGGTTAATAATAAAATTGTCCATATAAAATAGGAAAAACGACCTTAACGAATATGCGCTGCGGGTTGCTTACGCCAGGGGTTACCTCGTACGAGTTACAATTGGACATCTATGTGTTAGAAAGAACTGAAATTGGTATTTATAAATCTATTGTTACATTCACGGTTTAAAATCGATATATAGACGTATTCAAAAAT